>NC_056751.1:129632300-129637300 GCF_019279795.1 Protopterus annectens | reverse complement strand
AGGAAGAGGGCATGTGGTGCATTTTGACATCTGCATTACTGTTTTATCACACGTCATATTTTTGGAAATAAACTAAGGAAATAGCTCCATAGAGCACAAAGCAATGGAGCAGTACACAGTTAGATAAAAGTATAGCAGTACACCATGGTGTCTTGGGCTACACAACTGTTTGGCACCACCACTATGTGTAAGTGATTCTGTAATGATTGTGCAATGATATCTTATGAGCTGGCATGCTGTCTTTTTAAAGGTAGCAATGGGTTATTAAGTATAAACAAATTAATTAATTTCACTTTAAAAGAAATGAACAGTTTGAGCATTGCTGAGATTGAAAGCAGGAGTACAATAATGACATCTTGTAAACTGTCAACCTGTCCATCGTCCCTAGAAGTTGACAGCAGGGGTAGCCAAGTCCTCTAACCTGTCCTTCCTGTGGCCTTGCAGGAAGAGATGATGTGGTGTATGTTGCTGTTTATGACAGTCTTTGGAATAAATGGGTAAAACAGCTTTATGTGGAATGAGAGGACAGAGCTTGACATCAGGATTCATATATGTACCAACTTTTGTTGTCAGAGTCCACAGAAAAATTATTTATTTATTTATTTATTTATTTAACATTTGTTGACCGGGAATGTCCGACTAGGTTCCATAGAGCCTGTTTTCAGCGGAGGCCCGGGGAGAAATGCTCCAGATGCATGTCTTTGGAATGTGGGAGGAAACCGGAGTACCCGGAGTAAACCCACGCAAACACAGGGAGAACATGCAAACTCCACACAGAAGGCACCCCAGCCGAGAATCGAACCGGAGAACCTCTTGCTGTGAGGTGACAATGTTAACCACTGTACCACTGTGCCGCCCGAATTGACATTTTTAAACACCTTTATTAAATTATCACTTAAGACATAGGCAGACATAAATAAACATTTGTATTTATGTACATCACACGTTGCATATGTTTTTTTTCTTTATGATAACTGTCATTCAGTCCAAAGTTACAAAAATTGCCCAATTCCTCTCTATTTAAACCTCATTCATCCCCTGTACATTATTCTGCATGTATTTTTCCCACAAATGCCATTTATTTTTTGTAATTTCCTCCCTCCCTTTTCTGAAGATCCTACTTCCAGTTCCTTTATCTATTTTACAATATTCAATACTTCAAACACAGAGTGTTTAGACTTTGATTTCTGTTTTATAATAATTGCGTTTTTGGCAACCAATAGAATTAAACAATGAGGCCTTACTATGTCTAAGCAATCTAAATCCTTTTTTTCCAAAGGTATTTTCCCCAGTATTTCAGACTCTAATGGTTTTCTGGATCAACAGCCTAGTATTAACCTATGAAGACGAAGATGTAAACAGCACACATTAACAGCCCTTTGTGGGCATTTGTCATTTGCAGTTCTGCAAACGCAAGTATCATTCTGTACAACATGTATTTATTTTTACTGTATTTTATTATATTTACATTTTACTGATATATTTTGGTCACAAATTCTGACAAGGAAAGAACTAAATGAATTACTGATTTGGGTGCAGCAACAGTTATCAATCCCAGTGTTGACCATTCCACCCCACCCACCACATGAGCAACCGCAAAGAGGTAAATCATAAAATTAACAATCACTCATTTCTCATGCCACCTACAAACACTACAAAGGAAACCAGTGATGCACTTTGCTCTTGTCATTCTATGATGGATGCACATAGGACTGAGATATTTTGTTACATGCTCTTCGGTACTTTGTCTCTTGTCAGAAATGTTATGTACTTTCTCCAGTGCAAATGGTAAATTGTTTGACACTGTTGCAAATAATACCAAAGCTATAGCTGACATTTGTAAGTGTATTTTGTAATATTAACATTTTATTCAGTGGACCTCATCCTTTCTACAATTCTCTAGGGTTGCCACTATTTCAAATGCCCAAAATTTTTTTGCAGGAACATGAGATTTTGTAGGACAAACCATACCCACAGTCAGTGCAAAGAACAGAATTTCACTTTTTTGGAAAAATAAAAGCTTTTCTTATACACCTTGAGTTGCTTATGCTGTTTCATATACCATTTAGGTGTTTCAGATACAATATAACTGTTTTATACAACTAGCAAAGAGCATTTGAGAAGTATTTTTTGTCCAAACATCTCAGCGAACATTGCAGTTTTTCATATTTTTTCCACAGGACACAACTGCCCAAATAGGGATTGTGCTGTACAAAGAAGAACAGGTGGCAACCCTACAAGCATTGCCTCTGATAAAAACTCAGATATTAAATGCTTTTTATACTAATGATAAATCAGTCCACTCCATTCTGCCATCTCCTTCTAGCCACATAACCACCTTCTCACTTAACACTGTCACCATTGCTTGCATAAAAACTCTTCTAAGCAAACTAAAGCCTTGCTTTCCCTTGGCTGATAATCTACCACCCCTTCTTAAAATATGTTGCTAGTTCAATATCCTACCCGATCTCCATCCTGACCAACAGATCTATCCAAGAATCTACAGTCTCCTCTATTTGGAAGAAATTCTACACTATACCAATCCACAAAGGAGGTCACCTTTCCAATTATAGGCCCATAGACATTTTGTCCCTCCTCTCTAAAATTCTTGAAAAATACATACATGAGCAGCTCCTGGATTATCTTTTTCTGGAAAATGTACTCACTCCTACCCAGCATGGCTTCTGCCCTAATCATAGAATGACTACAGCTCTAATTTTCTTCACACATGCTATCTCTGAAGTCAGAGACAACAATAATCTAGTTTCCTTTCTATTCTTGGACCTCTCTAAAGCCTTTGACACTGTCTCTCACTACAAGCTTCTCACTGAACTATCAGACCTTAATCCCTTCAACCCTACACTTAAATGGTTCTGCCTTACAAACAGCGGTCCGTCAAGTGGCTCACATCCTTCTCACCCTTCCTCCTTGTTAAAATGGGTGTACCTCAAGGATCCATTCTTGGATCACTAGTATTTAACATCTTCACCAAATGTCCTCACACTTCCTGCTTTCACTCCTCTCCAATTCAATATGCAGATGATTCCACTGTAATCTCCACTTCTGACAATCTCTCTCACCGCCACACACTAACTCAAAATTCTTTCAACTCAGTTGAACCATGGTTAACAGACAATCAACTCAAACTCAATCCCCAAAAAACAAACTTCTGTTATTCCTCCCAAAATCTCTTTCACATCTCTTGATAAAATGGCAATTAATGCAGAAACACACACCAAGCTAATAGATGCTATCATCGATGATCAACTAAAATTTGATCTACACATCCACAACTGCATAAAAAAGACATACCAAAAACTGGGCTTGCTATATAAGAACCAAAAATACTTTTCTAAAGACTCTAAATGTTCCCTTGCCTATGCCTACCTTTTTCCTAGTCTACTCTATGCCTCCCCAGTCTTAACCAACTTAATATTCTCACTTAAGTCCAAACTTGAATTCACTTATAACAGAATTGTTACGTTTGCTGCAAACCAGCCCTACAACTCACACCACTGCCTTTCTCTCAAATCCCTAAGTTGTCTAGAATTCCCCCCACCAGCTCCTATTAGCTCAGCTGCTCCTTTCTCATTCCATCCTCAACAAACCTACCTCCTGCCCTGCCATGTCACCCCTCCTCTCCTTCGACACTCCCAATCGATCTCTCTTGAGCTCTGATCAATTACTCTTGGAAGTTTATAATCCCAAAAAAAAAAAAAAAAAAAAAAAAAAAACTACTGACCAACATCTGTACAGCTACTCTGTTACCTTAGCTTGAAGCAGACTTCCTCTGAGCATCAGATCTGTACCCAATACCCACATCTTCAAAAAAGCTTTAAAACATACACTTCTGATCTCCTGGATTTGCTCCTGAAAAGCCCAACCTAACTCTCTCTGTGCTGCTCCTCAACACTCTGCGTCTTATAATCCAACTATTTTAATCCAGCCTTGTACTTTTTAGCAAAATCTCAACCTATTTTGTCTGTCCTTGCCATTCTGCTTGTGTGCTACATTTGTCAACTCTACTTGGCTGTAGTTTTATTCCATACTCTGTCACTATTTTACACCAGAGCTAGCTGATTTGTTCTACTCTGTATCCTCCTGTGAAATATTTATGAATCTATAGTAAATTACAGCACTGTGATATTTATACGTACCTATGGTGAACACAACATGTCTTCTAGGTTCATCTATATATTTCTGTACTACCTTTGAGATCTTATTGATACCTACAGTCACCTCTGTAGTAGACACTGTCTTGTATTTGAAGCTTTCTGTACATAATGTTTTGACTGCTTTGATAATGTTTCATGTTTTATGTTATATTTTATATGTTATATTTATGTTTTATGGATCTTTTTTTCCCTGTCCCCACTGAAAAAACAAACAAACAACTATAGCTCTCGGATTATGTAGCCCAGGTGGGTATGACCCTAGCCCTGAGCAGCATCCTACCATCACCCAGAATTATACCACAGTACAAGCAGAAAATGATTAATTTCAACAATTGGCTAAGTTTCTGGTGTCATTCTAAGGGGATCCAGTATCTGTCTGCCTGGGATGACATGATTGACAGACCTCAATGCTTTGCTAGAGAGGGCCTGCATCTGTCACCACTGGGCTTCAGGATACTGGCCAAGGATCTTGCCACCCCTATAGTGCCTTTTTTAGGCGGTGTTCCAAAGACCAAATTGCCACCATAACAGCTACAAACAAATGCAATCTGAGAATCATGCTACTCAATGCTAGAAGTCTAAATCTCAAAATGCACTCGCTCGAAGCACTCCTTAAAATGCAGAACATCGACATTTGTGCCGTAACAGAGACCTGGTTCAAGGCAGCAGAAAGCACCCCTGCACTACCAGGCTATAACTCATTCCACACCTTTTTCCCCAGAACATGGACCGAAGCTCCAAAGGTGGTGGTGTTTCCATATTAATAAAGGACATGCACACCTCCAGACTGGTAGCCCAACATAATGAATCTGAGATACTTCAGGT
>NC_056751.1:129419800-129619800 GCF_019279795.1 Protopterus annectens | reverse complement strand
TATATATATGTATATGATATATATATATATATATATATATATATATATATATATATATGTATATACAAGTGTAGTGTGTTTATACACACATACACAGTGAATATAAAAAGTTTACACGCACCTGTTAAAATGCCATTTTTTGTTATATAAAAACATGAGACCACAATAAATCATTTGAAAACTTTTCCCACCTTTAATGTGACCTATAACCTGTAGAATTCAGTTGAAAAACAAACAAATCGCATAGGGGGAAAATATAACAAATAAAAGACATTCAATATGCTGGTTGCATAAGTGTGCATAATACTTTGTGTGTGCACACCCTTAAACTAATACTTTGAAGCATCTTTTGATATAATTACAGCATTCAGTCTTCTTGGGTAGGAGTTTATCATCATGGCACATTCTGACTTGGCAATATTTGCCCACTCTTTCTTGCAGACGTGTTCCAAATATGTCAGATTGTGAGGGCATGTCTTTTGCACAGCCCTCTTCAGGTCACCCCACTGATTTTCAATTGGATTTTTCCCCTATGAGATTTGTTTGTTTTTCAATTGAATTCTACAGGTTACAGGTCACATTAAAGGTGGGAAAAGTTTTTAAATGATTTATTGTGTTCTCATATTTTTATATCACAAAAAATGGCATTTTAATAGGTGCGTGGTCTTTTCAGGCTTGCTAGATGTTGCTGAAGCACCTACCAAGGGGAGAAAACGCTGAGAGAAGAAAAGGAGCCACTTTTGTGATTTTAAGTATTTTCTTCTGATTTTTTTAAGTTTTACTGCTTTGCCGCCTATTTTTTGGCATTTTCCGGCTTGCTAAAGTTTATGTCTTTAACAGTAACAGTACTTGGAACACATCTAATTTAAAATCGTTTTTTTTCTCTAAAAACTGCAGTTTACCTGATTTTGACCTAGCACTCAAATGTGGGGTCATTTATTGCACTGTTGTGATTATTTTGCTGCTCGTGTATCTCTGCTACCTTTAAACTACAACAAAAAAAAAAAACTTGCTTTTTTCCCACTTTCTAAAAGTTAAGAAAGTTCAGTTACAGATTTGCTGTTCTGAACTGTTTGGAAGTTTTTAGAAGGCCAGTGCTTGCTTGGGCTAAAGGGAAGTCTCTGTGTTCACCAGTGGGAGTGGTTAACACTGAACAGCCTGCCTGTCCCTGGAGGAGTGGTTACTACCTAGAAGCTGTAGTTTTATTGGCCATTTTGGGTCAATTCTAAACTCCTTGATCTCTCTCTCTCTCTTAAAACACTACAACTCTCTTTTTGCACGGTTTTGCGCACTGAGCAGCGTAGGGCAGCGCCGCCTAAACAGGTTTAAACTATTCCAGGCTCCACAAAGTCTGCTCTTCACTTTTTCTCTTAGAACTGTTCAAACTCTAAGTAATCACTCCATTCTCTTTCTAAAGCCCTGCACTTGCTCAGCTCTTTTAAGGAAACACTAACTAACTAAAGCATTACACCCTCCTTGACTTCTCATAGGTATTAGGCTCCCGATTGGTCCTTCCTGATCAAGTGAAAAATCAGTTCCCTTCCCTAATCTGATCAGTAAAAAAACAGTTCCTTATACTTATCTGATATGTCCAAGGGTCAGTTTCAAGGTTACTCTCCAGTCCAGCTGGTGAATCTGGGAATTTTGAGGCAATGTTACAATTGCCTTATGTACACAGACAACCCTCTCCTCCTTCCAACAAATTCTAATACATGTGAGAGATGCAGTTACACAGCCAAACTGGAGGTAGAGCTCTCTCAACCCAAGACTAGCACAGTCAGGAAGAAAAGGTAACCACCCACACCACAAATCCAGTCTCGCACAGACCTATTGCATCTGCATACCCAACACATAAACACACAAAAAAACATACTCGGAAGCTCTATATAAAAATCTGCCTAAACAGCAAAGACCTCCTAAGCAGATATCCAAGCAACAGCCACCCCTCAACAGTACCCACAAATCACACATCTCACAAAATCAGTGTGCCTCACAGTCACAGCCTTTAAGGCCAAACAACACACTAAATACACTTGTTATAGTGGACTCTGTTGTCCAGCACACTGACTTCCCGCTCACCAGACTGAACAAGGAAAAGGTCACTGTATGCTGCCTGTCGGGTGCCAGGATCCGCCACATAACGCAAGCACTCAGGTCACTCCAAAGCAAGTACAAGTATGACTCCGTCATTGTGCTTGCTGGTGTGAATGCCTGAGACGTACCTCCCTGGACTACATGAAAAGAGACCTAGAGGAGCTCTCTGACCATGTAGTCCAGGCTGGTATGACCCTGACCTTGAGTAGCATCTTGCCCTCACCAAGAATGATGCCACAGTATAAAGACAAAATGATCAGTTTCAACAATTGCCTAAAGTATTGGTGTCATTCAAAGAGGATCCAGTGTCTGTCTGCCTGGGATGACATGCTCGACAAGCCACGTTGCTTCGCTAGGATGGCTTGCACCTGTCGCCCTTAGGCTTCCGTATACTGGCCAAGGCTCTTGCCACCTCTGTAGTGCCTTTTTTAGGGAAGGCTCAAAGGACAAACCCACCTCCATAGACAGCCCAAGGATAAAAAAAACTAAAAGTAATGCTACTCAATGCCAGAAGTCTAAACCTCAAGATGCATGCACTCAAGGCTCACCTCAGTATGGAGAAAATCGATGTCTGTGCAGTAACAGAAACCTGGTTCAAGGCTCCTGAGAGCACCTCAGCACTACCAGGTTATAACTCATACCATGCGTTTCGGCCCCAAAACTCGGACCGAAGCACAAAAGGAGGGGGGAGTATCTATATTCATTAAAGATACCTACACCTCCAGGTTAGTGGCACTGCACGAAGCATCGGGAACCATCCATGTGCAACTAACAGTGGGCAAAACTGCCTTTCAGTTTGTAGCCTGGTACAGAACACCCTCCCTATTCCAGGAACCCCACTTGCCATTCCTGAGAACACTGGAGAATATGAAGGTCTCTCCAAACACTATGTTATTGGGTGACTTCAACTACCCAAGCATTGACTGGGAAAACTACTCAAGCCCAAACACCCTCGCCCAACGGTTCCTTGAATTTATAAACTCTAATGCAATGGAACAACTGGTCACCACTCCCACAAGTGGCAACAACATATTGGACCTGGTCATCACCAACATGGGGACTCTGTTACACACCAGAGGTAAACCCCTCATTGGTAAGATCAGACTATAAACAAATTTCCTTCGACATCCATATCCCATCCCCACCCCCAGCCAAGGAAATCACTGTAAAGAATTTCTCAAAAGCCAACTTTGCACTTCTCAAGACTGAGGTGGAATCCTTCAAAGCCCCTGGGCCAGAGGATAATACAGCCCAATCCGCAGAATCCTTTACAAGTGCATTCTATGAGCACCTGCAGGAATGCATGGATCGTGCTATCCCAAATAAAACCAAGACTCACTCCTCCAAAAACAGGAGACCGGTCTGGTGGACCCCGGCCATAAATAAGCTATGCAACAGAAGGAGGAAGCTACTACATGACAGAGCAAAATCCCAAAAAGGGAAGGCATGTCTGATCAGTATTAGCAAGAAACTTCGATCCGTCATAAAATCATCAAAGGCCAGCTTTGAAAGAAAAATTGCCCTACACACTAAAGATAATCACAAGGCCTTCTTTAGTTATGTCAGGAACATGGGCGGAATCTCCCAGATATGCTCTGAATTGTTGCATAACGGTACAAAATATACCAAACCTACAGACATAGCCAACATCCTGGCAGACAATTCAGCGCAAACTCCCCCTCCCCCAAAGGAGCAAATGCCTATCCCAACTGAATGTAACCTCCCTGATATCACAGATGCACAGTTGAAAGCTGCCCTCTCCAAAGCAAAAAACACAGCATTTATGGGACCGGACAGTGTCCCAGGCTGTCTCTTACACGAGCTCCAAGAAGAACTGAACCCTCACATTAAGTCACTGTTCAAACTTAGCCTTACTACAGGATATGTACTCAAAGAATGGCGTACATCTATAGTATTCCCACTCCACAAAGGTGGTGCCCCAAAGGACCCTGGAAACTATCGCCCCATAAGCCTGACTAGTCTGGTCTGTAAAGCTATGGAGGGTATTATCATGGAACTCCTAAACAAAGACATTGGGAGCCTCCAGACACTGGACCCTACCCAATTCGGCTTTAAGGGCAGATCTTGCCTCTTAAACCTAGTTTATTTCTTTGAAACATTTACCAAAGCCATAGATGAGGGTAAGGTAGTCCACACAGCCTACCTGGATCTCGCAAAAGCCTTCGACACAATACCCCACTCGGGCATCATAAATAAGCTTACCAGCTTAAATATCAACCCCTATATCACAAGATGGGTTGCAAAGTGGCTCAGAGGTAGAACCCACATGGTCAATCGCAAGTGCCATGTCCGAATCCAAAACAGTTACAAGTGGTGTCCCACAGGGCTCAGTCCTGGGACCTCTCTTGTTCAGTATATACTTCTCTGAGGTTCAGGCTAACACGGGGGGATTATGGCTGACAAAGTTCGCAGATGACTGCAAACTGGGGGCCATAAATGAATATCCAGCTGACACAAGAATCCTCCAAAAGGGTCTCACAGAGACGGATGCTTGGTGCCAGAGCCACGGCCTCAAGCTAAATGCTAAAAAGTGCATAGTCATCCCCTTTGGGAAAAACAAGGTGCCCACAAATTACCACATAGGTGGTAATCCATTAAGTATGGAAGACGTAATTAGAGATTTGGGGACCAATGTAGATAGTAATCTGTCCTTTGATAATCACGCTGCCAAAGTGGTTAGAAAGACCTTCTATATAGCCCACCTTATCCCGAAAGGGTTCGCATCTAGATCAAGAGAAGTCATTGTGCCCCTCTACTCGTCACTCATCAGGCCCATAATTGAATACAATGCCCCTTTTGGGATGTACCTTACCCGACACCTGCAGCAACTGGAGAGACCCCAAAAGTACCTCACCAAGAGGATCATGGGCTACAAACAGATGTCCTATGCAGCTCAACTAAAGAAACTGCAGCTCTTCTCAGTTGCTTACCACCTACTCAGAGGCAATCTGTGCCTGACATACAAAGCCATGTCAAACCCAGAATTAATGGACATGCTCCACCTCAAAAAATCCAAGTCCCTTAGAGCTACACGCTCCAGGGACCTAAACCTCAGCACAAAAATAAATAGGACATGCTGGAGGAACAGATTAATTTCCGAGAGGCTCCCCTCACTCTGGAATAGAATCCCAATTCATGTTAGACATAGCCCCTCGCTGACCCTCTTCAAGCGAAATCTGGACGCGTGGATGGGAAATCGCAAATTCACCCCTGGGATCTCTTCTGTGTCCCTGCTAGACAGAGGTGCAGTAAACTAATCTTAAAAGGGTACTTTCTGTGACCTACTTTACAGAGGCACAGTAGGCTAATCTAATAGGGTGGCAGAAGCCAATACACTCTGGCTAGGCTTATAAATGCCCTAGGGCAGATAGCCTAGTATCTACCTATGAACCTATTTAGGTCTGGGCTCTGGCTGGGCCATTCCAAAACTTTAATTTTCTGCTGGTGAAGCCATTCCTTTGTTGATTTGGATGTATGCTTGGGGTTATTGTTCTGTTGAACGATAAAATTTCTCTTAATTTTCATCTTTCTAGCTCTCTCTCTGACTTCCCAAATATTACTGCTGGGATACTTGCCGAATGCCATAATTTCTGCAAGTATATGACTTCATTTCCCAGGCTCAAAAACAACCATTGATGCCAGCTGGTAGCATTTATCATCTACCTGTGAAAATACATTAACCTCAGATCTTTGGTAAATGGTGGAAGTCATAAAATAATTTACATTCCTCCACATTTAAAGACAACAAAAAAAACCTTCTCTAGTACAGACATCCAATCTACTGTTGACTGAAACTGAAAGATAACATCCTTTTATTACGTGGTTATAAAGTAATTTAACTTTTCAGCAATTTTTCTGAAACTGGCCTCCTGTGTACCAGTTTCCATTGTTAAAATATTTACATCTGAACAGCTACAGTAGTGTATATACACTTCTGTTCTAATCCAGCAAAGTACACTGTGGATACATCTTTAAGCTCAGTACAGTGCAAACCCTGTTCAACACACACTTCTGTACAAGCAGTTTGATATACACATAACATACAGTTATAGTACATTTGTAACACAAGCATATTAATCATATTGATATTCACAAATGACGTAATTATTTACAAAATTCCAACAAGCTGGGCTGGCATGATCTCCTTTCCTGACGGGGCATACCAAAAATATGAGGCACAATTGAGGATGGTTTCGAGGAAGGCTTGTTACTTCTACTGGAGCCAAAAGGTGCACACACACATGCATAGAAAATAATAGTGAATGTGCCTCAAATGCATTGCGCATTACTTACCAGATACACACTAAACCTTTACACTGTTTTCATAACTGCATGGCAGTTGTTCTTTTTGGATAGACGATGCTAGTGCTAGATTAAAGGCTTGTCTGCACTGTTACCTACCATATGCCCAATAAACATGTCATTGCCTTCAGCACTTTATGGTAGCTTGTTTTTTACATAGACTGCAGTAGTGCTAGATTGCTGGCTTGTCTGCTACTGGTTCATTTTAACTGTGAAAATCCTGAGGAAGTCTCTGTCTCTGTCTCTGTCTCTGTCTCTGTCTCTGTGTCTCTGTGTCTCTGTGTCTCTGTGTCTCTGTGTCTCTGTGTCTCTGTGTCTCTGTGTCTCTGTGTCTCTGTGTCTCTGTGTCTCTGTGTCTCTGTGTCTCTGTGTCTCTGTGTCTCTGTGTGTCTCTGTGTCTCTGTGTCTCTGTCTCTGTCTCTCTGTCTCTCTCTGTCTCTCTCTCTGTCTCTCTGTCTCTCTGTCTCTCTGTCTCTCTGTCTCTGTCTCTCTCTGTCTCTCTGTCTCTCTCTGTCTCTGTCTCTCTGTCTCTCTGTCTCTCTCTGTCTCTCTCTCTCTGTCTCTCTCTCTCTGTCTCTCTCTGTCTCTCTCTCTGTCTCTCTCTCTCTCTGTCTCTGTCTCTCTCTGTCTCTCTCTCTCTCTGTCTCTCTCTCTCTCTGTCTCTCTCTCTCTCTCTCTCTCTCTGTCTCTCTCTCTCTGTCTCTCTCTCTCTCTCTCTCTCTCTCTCTCTCTCTCTCTCTCTCTCTCTCTCTCTCTCTCTCTCTCTCTCTCTCTCTCTCTCTCTCTCTCTCTCTCTCTCTCTCTCTCTCTCTCTCTCTCTCTCTCTCTCTCTGTCTCTCTCTCTCTCTCTCTCTCTCTCTCTCTCTCTCTCTCTCTCTCTCTCTCTCTCTCTCTCTCTCTCTCTCTCTCTCTCTCTCTCTCATTGGCTCTGATTAAATAAAGAGAAGTCCGAGCTATATGTCATATCAAAGTAGAGGACAGAGATTTCTAAATTAAAATCAGAGTACTTAGTTGAATGAGTAGTACTTGAGAGCTATGCTGTTCACACACTTAAATTGGCATGAAATGGCCCCAACCTTGACTTTAATATGCCAGTTATTATAAAATGTAATTTAAAACCATTAAGATGAATCAAGGCTAATTGCTTTCTCACAGTAATTCCTCGTTTCTAATACCATGACTGGAAGGGAACTCATTCCTAAGTTTGTTTGATTAAAGTTCTTGAAATTAGCTTTGTTTCAGTCTCTGATGTTAGCTAAAAGTGCTTTTTGCAGCATTGGTAGTGTGCCCAGAATTGACTCCTCTTGCAATTCATATGCTGTTAAATGTGTTGGTAGCATATCTAAATATGGCTGTAAATTCTTTTTTTTTTTAGAATTAAGTACTAGGCTAACTGCTCTTGCAGGCCCTTTTAAGCCTAGTCAGTTTCCTTCAAAGGTGAGAATCAAACCCTGTGTTTGTGACTCATGTCCCTTGTCCATTATGCCACCCCCCAACATGTTATGAGACCCATTGCTCCTACTTATGTTTAACTGTCTGGGTATCCTTCTTCCATATTGCTGTCATTTCTTCCTGCAAAGCCTGGCATTTTATGATTTTGTGTCTCCATATGTAGGACATTGTAATCACTGGGTGCAGCAATTTAAATGATCAGTGCTACATTTGTCTTCTTTTCATGGTCTACTTTGTCTGTTTTTCTCGCATCAATTTTTTAAACTTTTGGTAATGGGTGATCCCATGTGATATAAACTACAGCTTTCTCTATAATGATTTGTGGTTCATGTTTCCAATGCTTCTCAGCTACTTCACTATTTTAATGTTTGCACAATCCCCAATGCAACAGTCTTGCCAATTATTATGTCTTTCAGTGTAAAGATCCTCTCATTAGTTTATCATACCCAGTAACAAGATGTGCAACTGTTTCCATTTGTGTTTTACAGAGCCTGCATATGTCTAACTCTCTCACATGTTCAATGGACTTTGTAAACCAGCACGTATGTAGTCCACTGCCTGGGTCGCCAATATTAGCCTTTCACGTTTTTGTTTAAATTCACCTCTCTTTAACCATTCCTGTGTCAGATCCTGATCAACTATGTGGTTATTCCAGGAGTTTTTTGTACTTAAAGCTATATTTATTCCTTTTTCTCATTTCTTGCCTTCACATCTGATATTTTTTCTTTTGTATTTTGGTACAATCAGTTGCTGCCTTATTTTTGTGTGCATCTGGTTTGATTTCCAGTCCCACTTGACATCCATATGCTTCTACTAAATTAAACAGTGAAGTCATCTTGAAGTATGTTCTCGTCATGGTGTCGGTGAGGGTCACTAGCTGTATGCAAAGACCAGGACTTGAAAGGAGACCAATCTGGTACAGTATCCATCTGTTGAAATTAAGAGACCCATGAAAGCGCACATAAATCTGTTCAAATCCCTCTGGGGGGGGGATTGCAAAACCAAGTAGTCACCAGTGGGCCTCATATATTGGACTCTGTCTTCCCACTAACTAGTAAAGAGTGCAAGGATCCACTGCTCTTTTAGGGCCCTAAGCTGCTGGGGTGGCTACAGCCTGCCTTATTAAAGGGTGCTTAGCTGATTGAGTCTTTGCTTTCTCCTACCAGACCCCTTTACAAATGTAGCCGTCTGACTGTCCTTCGACCACAGAAGGGTGTCCTTGAATGCTTCTCCCAAGCCTTTCTGGTTTCATGTAAATCCTGTATGAATAATTTCCCCTGTCCTGTCTATACAGCTCTGCTACCTTTACACTAGTGTTTGGGTGCTGAACTAGTGCAATGCACACTGACTGTACTATGTTAGTTCACCGAAACTCTGAATGCAACACTTGAATAAGCGAAAAATGGGACGGAAGTCTGTCCGAGCTATTGGAAGAAGGCTGTGAATGAAACTGGACTTGAACAGGATGTGAAAAAAACAATTTAATGCAGCATTGTGCTCGACTCCTTGTATAATTGTATAAAATCACATAATAAACATGGTAAGCGCTTTCATCTGCTACATGCAGACTTCATCAGACCATATGACACCATCAAAACTACTGTTTTTAAATACTTTTTGGCGCCAAATTTCAAACTTCCAAAATATATTTAACCCTTGCATCTACCGATAAAAATGCTCCACATACTTTTTAAAGAGCCAATACATCAATTATATAAAAACAATGACATACGACAACATCATGATACTATAACAATTTCATGTAGAACATTATAGACAAACGAGAGGCGTAGCTATGGCTGCTTTTTGTGCCCCCATTTTTGCTAACATGGTTATGTTAGAATGGGAAAACCAGTTTGTTTTTAGCAGTGACTATTTTAAATATATTGTTTATTACACGAGATTTTTGGACGATATTTTTGTCTTATGTAATGGCCCAGAAGAAGGTATTCAGGATTTTATAGCATATATAAACCAAACAAGTGAATTTGTATATGTGAATTTCAAAATCGATAAAAGGGGTATTGCTTATCTGGATACATATACTAGCCATTCTGAAATGGGTTTTCAATTGGAAATATACAGGAAAAGCACATATTCCAATACATATCTAATGTTCAATAGTTGTCATCCTAGGCATATGTTAAGAAACATCTTTAAAGGCCAGTGTATTCGTGTAGCTAGAATGTCATCTATGTTAGACATTCTGCAAAAAGAAATGGACAACATTGTAATTATGTTCCTAAATCGGGGGTATCCTCCGTCCATTCTTCACGATATATCAACCTATGTGTTGAGTGAATGGGGAAATAGATATAAACCCATTCTATGTATTGATATAAATAATTTTAATTCTAAACAAAGTGGAAAAATGGAAGCAATAAAGTCGAACAGAGTTTGTCTCGACATATACCCCATATGTGAAAGATATTGAACAAATCATAAGTAAGGTATGGAAAATTTTATTAGTAGATGATGATATAAAGATGAGGGTAGGAGACAGATTGAAATTTGTTTATAAAATGGGTTCGAATGTAAAAAAATACCTTGAAAAAACGTCAAAATCTAATCATGTGGATATAACTGGAAAATACACCATGAAATGCGGGGCGTGTAATCAGTGTGGATTTATTTATGAGAAAGCAGGATGTAGATTAGGTGACTTGAGTAGAACCTATGTAAAATTTAAAGAAGGGGAACTGTAACAGTAGTAATATAGTGTATTTAGCCAAGTGTTCTTTATGTCCTGCTTTTTACATAGGAAACACCAAAAGACAGTTGAAGAAATGGATATATGATCATATATATATATATATATATATATATATATATATATATATATATATATAGGATAAAAACCAAAGATGTAAAAAACGCACTATATAGGCACATTAATAAATGTGGTAGTTCACATTCTTTAAAATTTGCCATTATTGATCAGGTACATAGCTCCCTACAAGGTGGGAATTTTAAAGCACTTTTAAGCAAAAGGGAAAGTGTATGGCAAATTTCAACAGAGGCCACTAGAGAGCCAGGCATAAACGATTTTATCTCTCTAAAACCGTTTTTGGAGTTGAAATAAGCCAGTGATGAGGGGTGTATACACATTTCTCCGTTTGTGTATACATTTCCAACACATTTCCCATATTTATTTATATATTTTTATAATATTTCATTTAGTGATTTATTATAGTAGTTGCTCATATATAGGAGTGGCAATGGCTACATAGCATGTATTAAAGTTTAGTTGTAGGCATTGATGTATTGCAGCACATTATTTTTATTTTTAATTTTTTTAATTGTATAACTGATAGGGATGAAGCTAGTCATTATATTTCACATAGAATGTATTCATACAAATATTTTACATGATATTGTTATAGTATCATGATGTTGTCGTGTGTCATTGTTTTTATATAATTGATGTATTGGTTCTTTAAAATGTATGTGGAGCATTATCTAGATGCAAGGGTTAAATATATTTTGGAAGTTTGAAATTTGGCACCAAAAAGTGTTTAAAAACAGTAGTTTTGATGGTGTCATCTGGTCTGATGAAGTCTGCATGTAGCAGATGAAAGCGCTTACCATGTTTATTATGTGATTTTTTTACAATTATACAAGGAGTTGAGCACATTGCTGCATTAAATTTGTTTTTTTCACATCCTGTTAGTCAGGTTTCATCCACAGCCTTCTTCCAATAGCTTGGATGGACTTCTGTACTGTGTTAGTGACAAACTGTTGATGATAATGATTCTAGTACTTTGATATCACTTCCTACTCCCCTGTAGGGTATCTGACAGGATCATTTTAACTGTAGGCCACCACTGTAATATTGGCACCAAAACCTATTCAGTTTTCCTTTTTGTGACATCATTGGATAATACATAATGTCTTTTACCTCAGACGTAATACTGTAGTGTTTGGATCTGGCAGTTTTCTAGCACGACCCTCCATGATATCTGGTAGCTGCTTTTGCTGTAATTCTTCACTCTTCGCCATCGAACACATTTTGTCTACTGACTTGTTTCTTATCTTCTTAACCTTCTCATCCTGTACTCATTAGTAAACAGATGTTTGAGAATTTCCAGTAGTACTATCTTCACATCTGCAAAATATTTTCTGGTTAAAGCAAGTGAGACCTTTGCAGTCTCTAACATGCCTATGATTTCCATCTCCTAACTCCATTTTCATTTCCTGATACGTCTTTGATATGTGCATGTGTAGCTGCTCTAATTCTGTTTAACCGAAATTTCAGAATGTTCCTGTGTAGGCACCAGATGGCTAGAGCTTTTTTCAAGACTGCCCTAAAATAAGCATGTTGGTGAGAACCATCTGCATGATGCAGTTTGCAGCATCCCAGGACAAACATATGTATGTAAAAGTCCTTTCATTTATGTCCCAGCCAGGACCTGTTCTGGCCCATAATCTGTGCCATAGCCTTCTCCCCTGTAGTTGTATATACCCAAATGATGTTCGTCACACCTATCACTCACCTCAGTATCCATGGTGACTATACATGTTTAATACTTCTATGTCTGGTATGATGCATGTCCCACAGAGATTAGTCAATACACTATATACTGACCAACCAAATTTCATACTCCAATCTGTAATACAGTCCCCATTATGTCCCACAAATGCTTGAAATTAAAACCCATGGGTGACACTCATCCTCACCATTGAGTCTGTCTTGGTCTGATCCTTGCAACATGATTCTTGCTGCAAATGTCTGAATGATGATCCTTTATCCTAAGGCCTTCTGACTTTCAGCTGACTGCAGCTATGTGGGTCCTTGTGAAACCCCTTATTTTTAGATAAGCAGTAATAACTGCCCCACTGGCTATGCATTGTTCACCATTTCCTTGTCCTTATGACTCTTGAGATGCACTTCTTGTTCACAACCCTCTTTCTTGGATGCATAGCTGCTTCTGTAATAGAACTTATCAAGTCAGTATTAATGCCCATAGGTGTCCTGGTTCGTGTGGTCCTCTTTTGGCACATGATACCAGTTTCGTGAACCCATCCCATTGATATTTGTGAGCTAATACCTTAAATTTATTGTGCACTGATGCTATTGTGGTTTTATCCTGTAGGTTGGTAGAAACACCCTCATCAGACAAACAGCACTTCTGTAAGTTGATCATTCAGTAAACTAACCACCTCTATTGTGCACTGAACAAGTTTTGTTTGCGTTTTTTTTCCCTCATCACAGCATAGCAGCAGTAACACTGTCACCAATTAAAAGATCTGTAATTCCACAAAGGATGCTTGCTTGTGTCCCTATTTCCCCTCTTTAGCCAGTCTCCTGCATACTTCTTCACATGTAAAATAGTACCATCCCAAAGCTCCTTCTGTTTTAAGTGCAAAACTCCCTGAATCCACCCTGCAGCTGTTTATAGACTCTTATGCTGCTCTTTCAGTTACTCAGACTGCTACTGTTAGAGCAGTATATTTATCTTGTATTATGCCTGTGGTGTCCCACTACCTCATGATAGAAAGGGATTTCCAGGTATGTGACTTTATTCTTTCACTGCATCTCAGTTGCAGCTTTATGCAGTACATATACTTTGGAGTGAGCAGCTGCTTATCCTTTAATGCTGGTTAATATTGTGCTTTTTTTGCCCTGTTTGAATCATGACCATGGCCAGTAAGTATAAGGACCTCTGTCTTTAAAGATGCTTACAAGTTCCTGCTTAATTCCCTTTTTCATCCATTTGTTTTAACCCTTGCATCCTGTCTTGGGTGTCTTGGTTATGATTTGCTTGCTTTCTACTTTCTAAAGCAAGTGATTTCCTAACACGTTAATATCTTTCTTCTTTGTTGATAATCTTTTTCAAAATAGTACACCTCTTTCTTTCTTTCTGTCTATCTTTCTTTCTTTCTTTTTATTTTTATGGTTCTCAAGTATACAACAAAGTCTAAAAGGTTTAGGATTTTTGCTTGCAACTTCTGTTTTCTACGAATCCGACTTCCAGTTCTTTAATCTCTGTTACATTATTTAATACTTCAAGTACATTTAGCCAAGATTTTTTTATCCTTAAACTTTTCTGCAATTTGGTTCTCCTGCTTCTGAACTGTGAACCTTCTTTCATTGGACATTTGTTATGAAACCTCCCTTCTCTGGTATTCTAAAAAAAATGTGCTTTGTCTAGAGGATCTTCTATTTTCAAGTTTAAATATTCACAGCTTCCATGAATGACTTAATCCCTTCGTGCATTGATTTATGTACCTGTTAGAATTACTTAAGGTGGAGAAGCTAAGGGCACACCTGTTGAAGAATGCTATTATGCCCATTTTTATTCTTAGTGTGGAGTGTACTTGAACAGACATTTCCTTCCTTCCTAGACGTGTGCTCATCCTAGGTGCAGCGTGTAGCACAAACTGTCACTAAGTGGATCTATAGAGATGAGCCCAGCAAACGGGCTTCAATCAATTGCAGTTTGACTTGAACCTGATCAATGCTCATCCTCTACGCTTCTTGCTCTTGCTTCAGGAACACATCCTTGTATGTAATTTTACAGAACGTGATCTGAATTGCAACAAAATTACTTTATTGCACAGTGTACGTACTTTTGTGCTGGGTATAATATGATTTTCATTTATTTTCTAAACTCCTTTCTTTAAGCAACTTAGTAAAGTACTTCCCTACAATTTATTGTGCACTTAAACCAGTAACCTTCTCTCCCAGGTCAAGCTACTGAGCCACAGTAATGTGCTTTGTGTGGTGATGCCACAAAGTCCTATTGTAGACTCCTGCGTTGTCATAACTTCCTGTGTACCCCTTTTTCTGGCATATTTCTGGCTGTTGCTTTTAATTAACCCCTTGTTCTGTTCTTCTCACAAGTTCAAGCAGTCTGGATCTCCCCCATCTAAGACTGTTACTATTTTTGTGACTTGGTAAAGCTACTATCTATACCATTAACAGGCATATGGCCCCAACACGTAAGGTGCTGCTGTATGGTATCTTTTTTTTTTTTTTTTTTTTTTTTTAAACAATTTGCTTTCCAGTTTGGTTGGCTGGTTTGCCTATATCTTTAGTGATTTAACACATATTAATGTTAAAATTATACAAGTAAGTTTCCATTTTTATGCATTGTACATCACATATGTACTCTCTTTTTTATAACCATCTTCAGTCCAGCATTACATAAATTGCTAATTCCTGGCTTCCCTTAAGCTTTACTCCTCCTCTTAAACATTATTATGCATGTCCTCCTCCTCCTCCTGAACATTATTGTACATGTTTTGTTCCCACAATTTCCATTTTTCGTATGTGATTTGCTCCTACCCTCTTCTAAGGATCCCATTTCCAGTTCTTTTATCTCTGTTACCGTGTTTAATACTTCAAATACATTTGGTTAAGACTTCGATTTCCATTTTCTAGTAATTGATTTTTGGTAGCCACCAGAATTAAGCTTAGCAAGGCTTAGTATGTCTAGGCAATTTAGGTCATGTGTCCCAGCTCAAAAGAATAATTTCCTTAATTACAGACGTTGCTTCTCCAATATTTCTGCCAGATTAGGGAATTTTTTAAAATCTGTCAGCTCATTATACTCCCTAAAAGCACGTTCCCTGTTAACTTTTTCTTTCAAATCACCTCCAATATTTGCTATTTATCAAAGGGAAACCTGTCTGAAGTCTGCTTGGGTTATACACATACATATGCAAACAATTTCAAGCAAAAATCATAATCTTTCTGTACTTTGTTGCATAGTTGAGAACCATACATATATCTTCCCACAAGTTATGTTAATATTTTGTTGTTAAAACAGTAAAAAAAAATTGAGTAACACTATTGTGTACTGGGTAGTTGCGTAATAGTAATGGCTGGAAGACTTATGTGGAATACCACATTTTATTTTCCTAATTGTACTGATTAAAACAAAAACTTAGTTTTGATATGTGGATCAGGCATTACTTACATGTCTGTTTGTTTGTCAAGAATTAGGCATCATAATTTGAAAACTCTTATTGTGAGTTCCTTGATGCTGTTTTAACATTGATGAAGCCCTTCCCTCAGCTCTGATAGTCCTTCAAAGTGTGCAGATGTATGTCTGGTTGTAGTGAAGATTAATTTCTAAATTTTCAGTGCACTAACTAGGTCTTATTTCAGTAGATATGATATGGCTTTGTTTATTACAGTAATTTTCCTGTTACATTCTCTCCATGACTATCTTAATTCTAATGAGAGCCACTAAACTAACTGTAAAGTGGATCCTTTTAGCCTGGTCATGTATTTGATTTGAGAAATAACATAAAGCAAATGCTTAAGCAGCTCATGCAGTCGGATAAAACAAAATGTTACCTTATTGTTTGTGTAGCATTTTTGGTTGTGACCAGTACACTGCATTTCACTCACTTTTTTTTGCTGGTTTATATTTCTCTGTTTGGGTAGTAAGAGTTTAAATGTACTTGTTTAGCAGTTATTATTGTGATGATTTATTTGCTTGCATTCAGATATGCAAGAACAGGCTAAGGATTTTTTTTTCAGCTGCTCTAAATGAGAACCTATGCCGATGCCCCCTTTTCCTGAAAGCTGAGTACACACAGTTTGGGAATCCTACAAGACCGGTTAATCTTCTTTACTGAAAGCTTGACGAGTACTATGTATAAGCTTTGAATTTATTTTTTACTTCATGTTTTGGTTCGTTGAGGGCTGTTCTCTTTACTTGTTCATGTCTGTAAGAAGGATTTAACTGCTGAAGAAATCAATCTTTAATAGAAGTTTGTGGATTGTTGTTAGACTTGGTGTGTGTTTTCATAGCTCCTCAAAAATATTTTCCCCTTCTTAGCAGAGTCTGTACTTCATCCTGTCAGTCTCTTAGTTATTATTTGATTTACTGCTGTGGATGCAGGGTAAAGTTGTCTCTCTTGCCTAAGGTGGCAGCTGCAAGATGCCAGCCAGTCCACATGATGTACTTTCTAGAATTCTGACAGGGGCATAAAACCACCAAGAAAATGACATCCATGTGTATATACGTTTTTTCAGAAGCAAAATATTTCCCTGTTTTCTAAAGTAGGTTTATAGTAAGTTTAAACATGTGTATTTATACTTTTTTTTATTTGATAGGCTTTTGCGTTCAGGTATGGAAATTCTGATATTTTGTTAGTTTAAAAGCAGCTATTTTTTCTTTAGGTACACAACCAAAATACATAATACAGTAATATCAGTTATTTCAGTACTGTTTAGGTTAATACTTTTCAATCTTTGACGTGGGTATCTAGGTAGCCTCCTGAGGAGTCCAGCAAGCATTGAACATGTTGGGAATTCTGTTGTCTGCAGTATTTTGCTGATGTAATATGAACGGTTGGTAACAGATCATCAGGCATGCTCTATGGAATTTCTAGACCTGATGGACTAATTGCCGTTTCTTTTTTTTCCCCCAAACATCTTTATTGAATTATCACCTGTGACATATCCAAAATTATATTCATATAAAAGTAATCAAATTATAATTAACATAAACATTGTACTTCACATTTATTGCTATGCATTATATAACCTAAGAAACATTACATAAATTATTTAATTCCTTCCTTTTTTTTCCTAAACAAAAAATACCTTTATTAAACCATCACTTAATACATAGGCAGTCATACATTTATATAAATGAAAACCGAGTTAGAAGGTCACACTGAAAAACCAGTCAGAAAAAAATAAATGAAAACTCCAGACAAGCTAGAACTTCCAATGAGTGACCTCCCAAACCTCCTGTAACAGAGGCACATGGGATATATGCAAATGACCCTTATGAACATCAGGTGTTTCAGCTATATGGTGATTCTGATTGCCCATGACCTTTACATTTTTAGTCGTTTTAATGGACAAGAGTGGGGTTTGGCTTTATTGGCCTGAAATTGCCCATTAAAACGACTTCAGATGTAAAAGTCATGGGCAATCAGAATCGCCATATAGCTGAAACACCTGATGTTCATAAGGGTCATTTGGCATATATCCCATGTGCCTCTGTTACAGGAGGTTTGGGAGGTCACTCATTGGAAGTTCTAGCTTGGCTGGAGTTTTTATATAAATGAAAACAAATCAGACCAAACCAGTCCTGGTTGCAAGCATTTTATATCACAAACCATACTGACACATTCCCATTTGCAAACATTATACATCACATATAATCTACCCAGTCTTTTTCAGTCATACATTACATAGATCATTAAAGTCCTGCTGCCTTTTAAACCTCATTCCCTCCCTTGTAAGTATTGTTCAAAGTTCCCATTTTTTCCTGTGTTGTTTGCTCCTGCCCTTTTCTAAAGATCTCAATTCCAGTTGTTTTATCTGTTAATAAATTCACTACTTCTAGTATAGTTTGTTTAGATTTTGATTTCCATTTTCTAGTAATTGTTTTTTTTGGCAGCCACCATTATTAGACGCAGCAAGGCCTTGCCATGTCTAGGCAATTCTGATTCTGTATTGTAGCTCAGAACAATCATCTCCCTTGTCTTGTCACACCAATCTGCCCACCCATCATCTCTGACAGTGCATCTCGCAGGGAAACCTTAAAGTTCACCAATTCACTGCACTCCCAGAAAAGATGTACCCAGTCACACCTCCATCATTTGCTGTCTGTATGAGGAAAAATTCTCAGGAGTCTACTTGGGATATAGAAATATCTCTGTAAACATTTCCAGGGAAAAATCCTAAATCTTCCTGATTTTGTTGCATATTTTGGAGACATATGTATATCCTTCCATTGTTTCTTTCTGAATTGGTTATCCAGTCTCTTTCCAATCCATTATAACCTCCTCTGATTTGATTCTTATAGTTTTCATGCAATATTTTATATGCTCTACTAATTATTCCTTTTTTTAATGGCAACTTCTGTTCTAGATTCTACTAAAAACTCTACCAGTGATTTCTTTTTTGTTTGGGATCCCCCATTTCCTTATTTTTGTCTTTGCCTTCTCTGTCAAGGGTATCAGAGTAATCTCTAACCTGCACTCTAAATAAATTCTTTGCATCTTCCCATTCTATCACCTTTCCCCCCCTCTAGTTATTTGCTCCCAATACCTTGGTTCCTTTGCCAAATTTCTTCAGTAAATTCCAGCCCGTTCTTGCATATTGTCTATATCTCTACTTGCAGTCTACCTATGGATCCTCCTCTTCTGTGTTTGTGGTAAAACATTTTCGGAAAGGAGTTTTACCCCAGAGACTACATAATAAAGATGTTGGTTCTTGGGATCTCATCTTTGTGCTGGATAAGTTGATTGTCACTGTTTGAGTCAAACTAATTTAAGGTTGTTGACTGGGAAAACTGTGCTCCTCATTACTTTGACATTTGCAAGAAGAATATCTTAATTGCATGGTCTCATCGTCCGTGAGCCCCATCTGTTTTTTCCGCAAGGTTGTTTTCTCTAAGAATAAACCCTTCATTTCTTGCTTAAAGGGGCTTTAGACTATTTCAATTTACGCCAGCAATCTCTTAGTTTTCTATCCAGAACCTAAAGAATGGTGATTGAGGGCTCTTCATACACTGGTTGTGCATAGGCAACTTTGATACTATCTTAGCAGAACTAAGCCCTTTAGAAAAATTGATCAGCTGTTTATTTCTTAACGAGGGGCAAAAAAAAGGGACGGTCTGTCTAAGCATACAGTTTGAGGCAGTATTTCTCATCTAATTCTTTTTGTTATTTCAACCATGGCAAGTCCATTGCAGGCAGTATTCAAGGCAGATTCTACTAGAGCTTTGTCTTCTTCGATGCATACTAGGCAGGGGTGGACTGAAAGCATTCGAGAGGCAGCTACATGATCCTTTCCAAATCATCAAAAATTAGATTTCTTTTCTAGGCAGAATATAACCTGCTTTGGGGGTCCATAGCTAGTTGGCTAGGACCAATTTGCCAGGAGCGCTTGTATCCGTATTCTCCTTTGTCCCTTGTTGTACAGGCTTTGTAATTAACCCGTATAGTCTAAAGGCTACTGCAGCATTGGGAATCTTACAGTTGTGTAAGTCGCAGTTGCCTCTAACAGTATTTGTTTTAATTCCTCACTGCTGTGGTAGCTGCACCCATCCTCCAACTCCCTACTCTTGTATATAGTTGTAGTTGGAATATAAAGTAGGGTTTTTTCCTGATTCGACTTTGTATTTTTTTTTTTTTTTTGCTTTTTATTGATTTTTATTTGATTCAGAATGGTTAGGCTCTTCTCTCTTTGTATGGGCAAGAAAGTTTTGAAGAAATCTTCATTCTGACTCCTAATTTCTCTCTGAAGTTAGCTAGTTAGCAGTCAGATTTGAAGGTGTGATGGGACACCAGAGCTTTTTGAAGCTGTCCATTTGTTTCCTATGCAGGAAGTTGACCATGTAGCCTAAAGGCTACTGCAACAGTGAGGAATGTTATGGGTAAGTGTAAACTTACACAGTTTTGTTTTATACACATATACCATTTGCATATTGTAAAAACAAAACCATGTGCATCTGTATGCAGCATCTGTCATACTATGTATGTATGGCTGTCAGATCATTGCCCATGTCAAGATACTGGAGAGTCTCTTTAGAGTGACCACAATAGTATGATATGTTGTGTATGAGATGTTATATATCTAGATGTACTTCGGCATTATTTGAGGTAGTATTCCCTTGTTGTATTTGGTCAGTTAAGTGGGACTTCTCTCCGGGGGTAGTAGTTTAGGCATTATATCTTAATGCCTGGTCTCTTTTTACCAAAGCAAGTATTCTATCCGTTTTGCTGTAAAAATTCTCATCTAGTATTTATAATAAAAACCTATTTTGAAGATTTCACTCTGGATCTTCTGCCTTGGTTCTTCCTGAGTTTTGCATGATTCAATTCCAAAGTCTGAAATGAATCTGGGTGGTGTTGCAAGTTCTTGCTCAGCAATTAAGTTGAAAAAGCTTAAAAATGGATGCATTAACTCTCTAACTGCTTTGGATACAAGAACAAATTTCAGGTGCCCTGTCTAGTACCGTTCAGTGAGAAAATGATCCTTCAGGAGTTCATGGACTTCCTTGTCTCCCCTGTGTTTACGTAGCCCAGGTGGTGTTTACTGTTGGCTGTTAACATTGGATTTAATGCTTCATAAGGATTTATTTTGTGTTGTAAAGGGTTTGACTTTCTCTCCGGTGGGTCAGGTCGTTACCACTGTTACATAAACATTTGGGGTTACACTGGACTTGGTCTAAATGTTGGTGTCTCAGTTAGTGACTTTGTGTTGAAGCCAGTCACTTTGATTCAAACAGTCATTTGATGGCTGGTAAGCTATCGGTAGAACTTCTGGACTTGGACCTCATACAGTACAGGAGACTAGGTCTCCTCATTCTTAAACTTTTATTACTGTCTTTACTACCAACCCCAAGACTATAGTGCTGGTAGACTATATTAATTAATTGGTGCTTATAATAAGGCCCTGTCCTTCTTGCCAGAAATTGTGGTCCCAAAGTATGTGTCTGGTTCTGTAAGTGCTGTGATTCAACTATGAATTCTGTGATCTGAAGAGGATCACTTAAAAAATTAAGTGCTGGTGGTGTTGCTGCCATCTGCTTGAGGACAGGATTGTTCTGGAAGTTTTCAGTTCTTTTGGCTGTGTCTGAGTAGATTTCCCAAACGATCTCTTGCTGCACTAACCAACTGGTGACTTTTTTTTTTATGTTGTGGAGTAGCTCTGCAGTCCAGACGGTCTCAGCAGGTGTGGTCTTTATCAGCTGAAGCATGATACTTTGCTTGTTGTTTTGTTGCCAAGCTTTATGTTAGGCTGAGGATTTCATAAAGTGTCACAGAGGACCTTGTGAGTGGTCCCCGGGAGTTGAGTGCAGCTGTTTCTTGGTATGAGTTTTTTGTTTTTCAGTGTGTGTTTATTTTTTCATTTTTGTTTTGTCTGTCTTTTTAAAGTATGCATAGCACTGCTTTTGCATTGAATGCATGTCTGACTGAACTTGTTTTAACTGTCTTGAATGGACTGGGCTCAGTATTTTTACCAGATTACTTTTGCATGACCTGAGGATTTAATAATCTTCACAGCTGAAGGAGCATAAATTAATTCAGTCCTTTAAAAACTCGGATTAGACGTTGGTACTATAGAGAGTTACCACTACCTCTAAGGCCTTCCATATTTTTACCAAGGCTCTTAAGGAAGTAATTTATGTCCGACTGGTTATTTGCCCAGGAAATACAGTGATCCCTTCCAGTCTGGTTTTCATGCCAGACCTACTGAGGTGACCTTCACTAGAGTCTTGAACGATCTCATTATATTCAGAAATTGATATTATTATTATGTTCTTATCAAACTGGTTCTTTTGTTGGCATTTGGCCCTATAAACCATTCCATCTTGATTAACAATCTTGAGCATTACTGTGCCATCATTCGAGCTGTCATGTCTTGCTTTACACTTCCACCTCTCCAGACACCCCTTTAGAATGGTGTCGGGACTTTGTCTTTTTCCTCCTGGGTTGAGGTGTTCTGCAAATCGGGGAGACTGGAAAGACAATTTTGAAAGAATTCTAGGGAATTTGGGTACTTTTCCATTAAACCCCTATCACTTTGCGCTGCTGTGTTTTGCCGGTATTTTGTTGTCACTTTGCATTGCCTTCTTTCCTACAACACTGACAAAGGTGACATAAAAAGAAATACACAGAGAAGGTTAAACCCCTACCACTTCAAACTACTATGTTTGGAGCATGTTATGTTTCTAGAAAGCCTGTCCGTTTTTACACAGGTTGTCCTTTACAGGAGCTTTCTTTGCATTTTCAGCTTTATCGGGTGGGTGGAGTACTGTTTTGGCTATGACCTACACCAAACAAGTACAGCGATAGAAGATTACACTTTTGAGAAATTGTTTTATTTTACTATTGCTTTGATTTTGTTGTAATCAATGCTGTGATGTGGAAAACTAGCACATGTTAAACTCACTTGTTAAGTGAAGCACCAGTTTGAGATTTGGACAAGGATGTCTGCCGTAATAAGTACATTCCAATGTTTTGTTAAAGTAGCTGGTAGCAGTTGCCTTTTTTTTTTTTTTTATTTTCCCTGTTCATAATTGTGCTTAGAAATAGGTTAAACATGTAAGATGGTGCAGTATGTAGTAACGTGATGCAATTTAAACTGTGGTGAAATAACCCTTTTGAGAGGCGCTAGGTTAAAATATGGCAAAACAGAAACCACGTGAAGTGTTTACAGTTCATACAAATTTGTTTTATTTCAGTATTGTTTTGATTGTGTTGCAATACACGCTGTAATGTGGAAAAGCACCACGTTAGTCACTTGTTAAATTAAGCACCAGTTTCAGATATGAACAAGGAAGTCTGCCCTAATAAGTAAATTCCAACGTGAGGAGATACAGCAGCACAAAGTGGTAGGGGTTTAACAGAAAAGTACCGGAATTTGTATGGCTTCTAAGTATGCAACAAAGTCTTAGAAGGTTTAGGATTTTTTCTTGGAAATGTTTGGATAGGTAATTTTATACCCCAATCAGACTTAAGAGAATTTTTCTTCAGGTGAATAGCGAATGTTGGAGGCGTGATGAAAAAGTGATAGATAATATTATCTTAGGAGTGTAGCAAGTTGGCAGATTTTAAGAATTCTGTACAGAAGTACTTTCAGAAATGTTGGGGAATAAATGGTAGTAACTGAACAAAATGATTTTTTGAGATGGGATACAAGATCTTAATTGCTTAATAAGTGTTTACCAAGTGTAATGCTTTGACTGCCAAAAAAGCAATTGCTAGAAAAATAGAAATCTCAGTTTATATCAAAATGAGTGGAAGTTCAGAATACTGTAAAGCAGATAAATGAAATTAAGATGGGATCTTTAGAAAAAAAGGAGTAAATGTCATAGAACTAAATGGAATTCATGGGAACAGCACATGCAGAGTTATGTTTTGTGAGGGGGAGGTTTAGGGGAAGGCAGGAACTGAGCAACGTTATCTGCTATCCGTGTATGTGAACTCTTGTTACAGTTTTAAATGTGATGACTTTATTGATTAACAAAATACAGACTGTGTTCTTTGATGCAGGCAAATGGCTCGGTGAACTACCACTTGAGTTGACTATTGCACCTCCACATTGTGCTACCATCCAGACTGCGCAAGGATTTGAATGTCTGGAAATCTGATTCTGTCCCTTCCTTGTCCCCTCTAGACATATGCAGAAGGTACTTAGAAAGCCACAGTTATTTCTTGGCATTTGCTGTGGCGTCATTAGCTTGATAAAATAGACCAGATGTGTCCTAGGGAGGGGAGTAGTCATTCCCCACATTGGAGTACATACTGTATGTACTCCCAGTCATCACTGCCAGCTCTGACACCAGAAGCTGAATGTACAGAGTTTACACATTCTTTGCCAGCTGTCCTAATCAAACATATTGTGACACGCACAAATTTGGATGGCTTCCCATCACCCAGAAGTTAGTGCTTCTACATTGTAGCTCACTTTTAAACTCTCTAACTTAAGGCATTTTAAACTCTCTAACTTAAGGCATTTCCCATCTTTGACCAGAATGCTAACTTGTCTAATCATTTCTAGATATCTTTGATAATTCTTTAACTCCATCTTTTTACTCACCATTCCGTAGCACAATCTGGAAAGCAACACTGAACTGCTGTCTGTCCTTTTGTCCTGACGATGGAGTGATTTAGCAGATATTCAGGTTTCTTTCCTGAAGTACATTAAGCCCCTATGTACATAGCAGTATTTCCAGCCCTTTTCTTATGTTTCTGTTGCGAGTTGGAACGTATTCCAGAATTCATCTCTATTTTCCAGTATATTTGCTTCAGATCTTCATGTGATATTAATTTATTTTGCCTGAGGCAAAATAATAGAGAAGCAACTGCTTCTGTTTCTGGTCTATCTGTGGATGAGCTTGGGTACGGTCTGTTAAGAGTTGCAGTAGGCAGATCATTTTGGTAGTGAGTGCAGTATCTTCCTTAGTAACTGTTGAGTACATGGTAGTCTGAAGACTGAAAACTGGACCTTTGTATATAGCTTAAAATGATTTAAACATACTGACAGAAAAAGATTCTGTTTTTACTGTCAAGTCTCCTGCTGTGTGCGTGTATATAGGATTGCAGTAAGTCATGATAGGTTAAGATGGGCTGTTAAGTTCTGCATTTATAAGAAAAAATATTTAAACTATCTTCATTGATATCAAGGAGTTTCTTTGGAGTCCTGGTCCTGTATCTATGCAGTATGCCAACAGTGAAAAGATAATGGTATTGTGAAACTGCTTTTACAGTCCTGTAATATAATTGTGATAACTTGGTTTTATAAGCTGACCTTTTTGTGTGTGTGTGTCTCTGTCTGTCTTTGGAGAATGTTCACTAAAAAAAGCTTTTTTATTGCACTTGGTGTGTTTTGCAGTCTTTCTGTCATCAAATCTTCTATCAGACTTTCTTTGATAATGTTTACTGATCCATTTTATGCTTTCATTTAAGAATAGCAGTTAGAACTTCTGTAGAAAGAAATCTGCAGGATGCAGCTGTGCATTGGTGAAACACTGAAAGATTAATTTGTATGATTGTTAATGTTCAGTGACTGATTAAATTAAAATTTAGTTGATAGGTTGTTAAAAGGCTAATGACAACTAGGGCCTTTTCAAGCGTAGCCACGCATCCCAAACCCCTTTGGATACAGAGTATCATGGGCATCTGGGGGTGGCATGTTATCGGGGAGGTAACTAAGGGATGTGCCAGGAGGATTTATGTGTTAGCTAGGGTAATTCTTTTCTTATTGATGGCTTCTGCCCATAAGGAAGATGGAGGCCAGACTGGGGGTAAATTTATGATTTCCAAAGCAGTTGTCAAGGTTGCTTTTGATTGGGGTCAGGGATGAACTCTGTTTTTACATGAATAGGGAAATTGCCTTGCTTTTGGACAATCATGGCAGGACTCAAACCTACTGGTCTGAAGTCTGATGCCTTGCCCATTAGGCTACATGGCCAACCTGAGAGGATGTGTTCCAGTTTGAGATAAAACACTTACTTGACAATATGTAGGATAGGTTCATAGGTCAGCACTAGGCTAACTGCACTTGTGGGCCATTTTAAGCCTAGCAATTTATTTAATTTGAGAATGAAGCCCTTTACCTTGTGTTTGTAAGTTAAATACCTTTACCATTATGCCAACCCCTATCCCCCCTTAAGTACTGGGCTAGCTGCCTTTGTGGGGCAGTTTAATTTTAGCCTATTTCCACTTTTGAAGGCAAGAATCAGATCCTCCTGCACTTTGAGTCTGTGAGGTAAACACATTAACCATTGTGCCACCCCTCCCCCACCACTGTGGGATGTGTAGTAATACCAGTTGTTTCATACTACAAAATTGTACATGCATCTGCTAGACATTGGTACTCTTGTACTCATTTAATCCAGTACTGGGTTGCAGGGGAGCCGGGCCCTCTTCTACTACTCAATGGGCAAGAATCATAGAAGATGTGTATTGCCCTGAAAAGTTCAAAATATTTTGTAAAGCATTGTAGGACTTCTAAGATGGCTGCACACCGATCAACAGCTTAACTTCAGCTGTCATAGTGTGAAAACATGAACTGGTAATGAGTCCATTGAAACTGTCATTGTGTAAAATTCAGTTACAGGATAGTAAGTACTCTGCCTGGATGCCAGCAAAAAAAAAAAACATTTGGAAAACCTGAAAGAAAATCAACCAGAAAAGGTTGCTGTAGAGGCTTTTTGCCAGTGAAACTTTTTTCCAGTGTTCTAAGGGAAAATGCTTATTAGACAGAAAAAAGCATAGGAGTTGACTAAAAGAATCCGGAGTACCTAGGAGTTGACTAGAAGAATCCGGAGTACTTTGGAGTTGAAACCAGAGTTTTGTTTTGGGATATGGGGATGAACAGGAGGACCACCAGCAATACTAACATTTGTGATTAAGTGGGAGAGGACAAAGCATCAGTCGCATTTGTGAAATATGGCTTTGGAAGAAAAAGTGGGCAAAAACGACTTGACTTCTGTTGACTTTGTTAAACTTGTGGATGGAGTGCAAAACAAAAAAAGGTGAATAATAGATGGACTTATAAGTTTCATATATACAATTTCAGTTCTCTAGACCTAAACAAAGGTCATTTTAACTTATTGTCCAAGGGACTGAAATATATACCTGCTACACAAGGTGACTTAGAAATAGTTTGATTTCAATTAAAGATTTAGCTAAGGAAAATAAACCTCCAACTAGTCCTTCCTAATAGGTTTCCCAATGATAGTGTTAATATTCTAAAACGTAGATCTACTTATAACCCCCCTTCCATCCGCAATTAAGTAATCTGGAAAAAATAGTTGAGAAAGAAATTAGGAAGGATGAACTAAAGGACAAAAGACCTTATTACAACTTAACCAAAGAAGAAAAGAAAATCTTAACAGAACTAAAGGATGATCCTAACCCAAGGATCATGAAACCGGATAAAGGGGGAGGTATTGTAATTATGGAGAAAATAGAATATGAAAGCAGGATGTACAAAATTCTTTGGGATGGCAATAAATATCAACTTGTATCTAAAAACGAGATCAATATTGCCTATAACAATATAGACATCAAACTTAATGATATGCTGTTTGAAGGTTTAATCAACGATGAAACTTTAGGATTTCTAAAGGTGGACAAACCCAAAATTCCAATGATATTTGGTATACCCAAATTTCATAAGAATGAGAGAGATCCTCCTTTAAGACCTATTGTTTCTGCTGTTGGCTCAAAAACCTATGCTTTAGCTAAATTTGTTGATGTCAAGATAAAAAAGGTATGGATGGATAGGAAACACATTTTGAAGGATTCATGGGATCTCTTAAAAGTCATTCCTAACATTAAAAATACAGAAAATATTGTTTTTGTTACTATAGATGTTATCGACTTGTTTTCCTCTATTCCCTATAATGAGGGCACAGGTATGTTCGAAGAAATTGTGTATGAGTATCCGAATTTGTCTAACAATGACAAACTTCTGAGTGTCTGGCTTATGGAAACAGTATTGCAGAATAATTTTTTATTCTTTAATGGTGAATTTTATAAGCAAATTCAGGGAGTAGCTATGGGGGGCAGCTTGTGCCCCCACTTATGCCAACTTGGTTCTAGCAAAATGGGAAGAGGAATATGTTTTGAATGGTGAATTTAGCTCTTCCTGGATAAGCTACCATAGATTTTTGGATGATATTGTAATTTTCTGGACTGGGACTGAAGAAAAATTAAGAATTTTTATGGAATACCTCAATGGTACAACCAATTTTTTGAAATTTACCTATCAAAGTTCCCAAAATGTGTTACAATATTTAGATATAGAAATTTATAAGAAAGGAGGAGGTCTAGAAACAAAAGTTTTTAGAAAACCAACATACTGCAATTCCTTTTTACACTTCGATAGTTCACATCCTTTACACGTAAAAAAGAATATTATTAAAGGGCAATACGTGAGAGGATGTAGGATGACCAGCAGTGATGTAGATTTTTTGGCAGAATGTGATTTGTTGGAAAACATGTTCAAAAATAGAGGATACCCAGAAAATTTTATTAGAAATATCAGACAGGAAGTGTTAAATGGTAGAGAGACAAGATTTATGCCTATAGTAAAGGGATTTGACGCATGGAAGGAATCAAGACAGGGTGGAAGTAATATAATGAGTACGGACAATTTTCATTCAGCCCTCACTCTAGAGTATAATGCTATTTTAACAACAAAATAAGACATATTTTTTGTAAGGAATGGAATAGATTCACAGAGTTAATGGATTTAGATAAGATCAACAAGGGCCCTTTCAAGATAGTGTACAAGAATTCCAAAAGTATGAGGAATATTCTTGAAAACAAGAACTCTACAAATTTACAAGAAAGAAGGAGAAAAGGCACTTACAAATGTGGTAGATGTGCCCAATGCATTTATATCCTTAACGGAGATGAGATTAATATTAGGAGCAGGAATAGAGTGATAGTAAATGACAAACATTTTTATAATTGTGACTCTATGGGCCTAGTGTACTTTGCTAGTTGTACAAAATGTTCATCCTTCTATATAGGAAAGACGGAAAGGAAATTAAAAAGACAAATATTTGAACATTTTAATGATATTAAAAATGGGAAAGAAACCAATGCTTTGTACAAACATAGCAAAGAATGTCACCAAGCTGGATTTCTTTTCTCTGTTATTGAGCATACAGACAAAGATATTAGAGGAGGGCCCTGGGAAGAAAAATTGGAGTATAGAGAGCTATGGTGGCAAATGACACTTGAATCATACAATCCACCAGGGCTCAATGAACATCCCAGTATTTTACCTCTACTCAAGTTAAGGGTAGCCAAATTGTGAGTTTTTTTTATTTTTTTATTGTTATATTCATAATTTTAATAAGTTTTAATGAATTTTTCCTTCCTTTACAATTCATTCAACCTTTGCCAAATATTATACACAGATTTACTTAGGTTATTTATTAGTTTTATATGTACCTGCAAATGTTTATGAAATAAAATGTATAAAATCAAATAGAGAAAGCATAAATGGTAAAATATTTTAGTTCATAACCTCTTATAAACCACTTGAGTGTGGATTGCATATATTTTTAACACATCGTTTTAACATTTTAACACAATTTTAAATAGACTATTTGAATGTTTTACATTATTTAGGATGGTATTATGAATTAAAATGTGATATTTCAAATGACCACTAGATGGCTTCATGGTTTAAGTAATTAAATATGCTTGCATTTTTATACTGATAAATTATATGTAAAATGTGGTATATTTTTACAAGAAAGTTTTTATGATATTTATTAAGGAATACAGATCTAAGCACTTTATATTAACTTAAGAAATGATTTTTAGGACAGAATATAATTTATTTTTTAAGTCAACCGAGTTAGATATGAGTGAATTGTTGTTTGTTCAATTGAAGTGCAAATCAGTTTGTTAATTAACCATTAATTCAATTAGTGAGAGTATAAAAAGATGGTCAAGAGAGCTAGTCATTTATCTGAGGAAGTGCATGCTTTGTAAACGAAAACGCAGTATTTCCAAAAAGTGTTAATGAGGGATTGCTCTGAAGACTGTATTAACTGTATTTTCAAATTTTTCATGTGGTCGGAGTTGTGAATAAACCCTAGAATTTATCCAACTGAGTTCCTGTGGTTATCCTTACTTTTGGAGTGCAAAACAAATACCCCAGTTTGTCATTAATGTTTAGAAACACTCCAAAAAGAGGGAAAAGTAAAGTAACTTTTGTTGTATAAAACATTGCATGATATCTGCATGTTCTGTACAGAAAAGCAGTTTTATGTGGAGTTTGTAGTCAGGGTTATTTTCAATATGGGAGGAGTCTCTCCAGTGACAGTATGTGTTAAAGATAACAAAGTAAACAAATTATTTTTTTAGTCGTTAGAAACAGCCTTTGTAACATAACAAGAGAAGAAATGCTGGACAAAATTAAGTTTAATATTAATATGCTTTGAGTGTGGGCTGCTTGGGTGGGGATGGTGTATGTGTACTGATCATATTATATGTAGAATTAAGACATTTTCTCTTATTTTACAAGGATGAATGTCTAGATTAACATCTTTGGTCTTAAGTTACAAGCAAGTTTTTAAGCAAGTAGGCTTTAAAAATAAAATAAATTGATGGAAGCTATAGACTTAGCTATGCCAGACTTTAAAGGTAGATGAGGCTCAGCAGTTAACAGTTAAGATCAGAGAAGATGAGATGAGAACTGCGATTTATAATCAGTCTGCAGAAAGTCTCCAGAAGTAATTGTATTATTCCAGTGGAAGTTTGAAAGCTAGGAGAAAAACGTGATAAAGATCTGATAGGTTTTGTTTAACAGTATTTTAAAATGATCTGAAGCACCAGCATCTTAGAGAGCTGCGGTTGTTGCAATACTCAAGTGTGGTAAAGACCCATCGGATCCTGCTTCATGTAGGCCTGTTTCTTTTTTAAATTATGATTATAAATGTATGTTTATAATGGCTAAAAGAATGACAAAGGTATGGCCATTATCAGTGTGGTTTGTGAAGGGGAGGCAAACCTTTGACAATGTTAATAGGAAAATGATGATCCAGAGGGAGGTATACCTATAAGAAAATACCTCTGAAGTTGGTGGATCTTGTTGCATTCAAAAGAGCAATCTGGGATTTTATGAGTAGGGCAGTGGAAGCAGTTGCACTCCTTGATGGGGATCCCTTCCTAATTAACCTTACTACTGTCAGATAAGAGTTTTCTGAAATTCGAAATTCATATGGCCAAAACCATATGATCGAGTTTCCAAAAACTTGAACACCATGTGAAGACTGGTAGAGATGGGTTTAGGCTGCCAGCCTAGCCAGATAGCATTATCTGCACAATTCTGTCATTTGTAGATATGAATGTTTAACTACAAGCTTGTTTTTTTCAGTGAAAGAATGTTTTAAGTTCAACATTTCACAGCACAATGTGGCAACATTGCCATCTGCTGAAAAAAAAAAAAAAAAAAAAAAAAAAAAAAAAGGCAGAGTCAAGCATTTCTTGTTGGTCCTTTGAAATTAAAATTATTTCATGACTGCCTTTGATGTTTACAAGTCGGCTCCAGTCCGGCTAGATGAAGGCTTCCTGCCTATTGTTTTAAGGCTAAAGTTTATGACTAGAATTTACATGTGGAATGTCCTTTATTGCTCTAAGTATAAAAGAATGTAAATGCAGTTTCTGCCAACCTGGGAACACCAGGAAAGTGTAAATGATGATGTAATGTTTAGCAGAACTGCAGTTTCAATTTAAACAGTGAGAACCGGAGATTAAGCATTTTTGTCTGAACATCCAACTCACAGCACTGCCTTATGCTCTCTTTATGCAAGTATGTTAGAACTATGTTTTCTCCTAGAAGTAGCTAGGAATTAGAAAAGATTAGACTGTGTTTTTCTGTTGTGTCAGAACTGTACTACCGAATTATTTTAAGTATTTGTGTGTGATTTCTGAATTCTCTTGACTAGCACTGACTGTGTAGTAGAAAGTACTGTCTTGTGGTTTTAATTATTTATTATTAAATATTTTAACACCTTTTAACTGTGGCTGGTTTGTGTAGAGAGAGTTTAAGCTCTAGAGTACATTGCATATTTATAGAGTTTACTTTCCAGGTCACTCAGGACAATGTGCTACTTCAGATGAGTTTGGGAAGAAGGGAGACCTATACCTGGCAAGCAGGGTAGCCCTGCACAGGAAGGGGACTCGTAGGTCTAAAGGAACCCATGGTGGACAGCAGACTGCCACAACAGAATTTCCCAGTAGCAGGGGAAGCCACTAGTCCAGGTACACGTCCAGGAGCTAAGGTTAAATGTTTTGAATGCAACCAGTGGGGCCATGTGGCATTCTGGTGTCCACAGAGGCAAGGTGGGGAACAAGTTGATGGAGCCAGCAAGTGGGAAAGACGAAATGTCAATAGTAGGTTGTCTTGGGACAACAAGGGTACCAAACTACCACTAGAGGCTATGTTCTATTGTAGTGAATGGAAAAGAGGCCATTGCCAAGAGGGAGAGCCTCTGATATAACCATTGTAAAGCCTGCAAATGTTACAGAGGAGCACTACTTGCTTGGGCAGTCCACTCCAGTCAGGGATTTAGGAGGGATCCCATTCCAAATACCTTTGTCTAGGGTTCACCTTGACTGGGAGGGTGGAAAAGGAAGTCAGCAAGTAGGTGTGTTTTAGGATATACCTGCAGATGTCCTGATAGGAAATGATTTTTATAGTGCAGTACCCTGTGCTTGTGCAGTTACACGCAGTCAGGCTTGGAGACGAGCAGGCAAGTATGGTAGCCTGGGGGAGACCCAGAAGTGATATTCCCTTTGCAGGTCATATGGACATAAAACGTACGAAGAGGTGTATTGTGCAGAACTTCTATTGGCCTGGAATTTCCAGAGATGTAACAGGGTACTGCAGGACCTGTGAGCAGTGCCAAAAGGTAGGCAAGAGACAAGGTGAGAGCTCCTTTGATGCCTTTGCCTGTGATTGAGGAGCCATTTCAGAGGGTAGCTATGGATATTGTGGGTCCACTGAGTACCCAAAGTTCCACAGGAAAAAAGTATATCCTATTGGTAGTGGATTATGCTACACGATACCCTGAGGCAGTGGCTTTGTCCTCCATTGAGGCAGAGAAGGTGGCAAATGCGTTCAGAGATTTTCAGCAGGGTAGGATTCCCAAAAGAAATACTGACTGACCGAGGTGGCAATTTCATGTCAGACCTGCTGGCTTGTCTGTGGAAGTCCTGTGGGGTGAAGCACATGAAGACTACCCCATATCCCAGACTAATGGTCTTGTTGAGAAGGTAAACTCTACAATCAAGTCCATGCTACGGGCATTTGCAGATCAGTTTAAGAGGAAGTGGGACAAATATTTGCCCTATCTGTTTACTTACAGAGAGGTTCCTCAGGAATCCACAGGTCTTTCAACCTTGGAGTTGCTGTGTGGGCATAGGGTGAAGGGGACCTCTAGACTTAATTTGAGATGAGTGGGAAGGTGAGTGAGAGTATCACAAGGAGTCTGTTGTGGCATACGTCCTAAACCTCAGGACAAGGCTCGGGGAACTCATGGGCTTGGCCCAGGAGAACCTGGCAGAAGTCCAACAACAGAAAAAGGTGTGGTATGACAGGAATGCTCGAGCTAGAAAGTATGCTGTCTGGCAGCAGGTAATGGGTTCTCATTCCTTTCAGACACAACAAGCTGCAAGCAGCTTGGGAGGGACCCTACAAGGTGGTAAGAAAGTTAAGTGATGTTAACTACATGGTGGAACTGCAAGGCAGACTGCAGGGGCACAAATTGTACCATGTTAACATGATGAAACCTTACCATGATGGGGAGGCCCTTGTGCTGAGCATTTGCAGTGGATTGCAGGAGAAGTTTGAGGGATATCTGGGGACTGATCATCTCAGTGAGGCTTGGGCTGACACCACAGTGGAAGGGGTAGCAATGTTCTAGCAGCTATCTCCTACCCAGGTTTGAGAAATCTGAGCAGTGTTGCAGGACTTTGGGGACATGTTCACTGGAAAACCAGGGCGCACCCTCCTACTGCAGCACCAGGTGGATACAGGACCCCAAAGGCCTATTACGCAGCCCGCTTATAAAGTGCCTGAGAGAGTCGGACAGACTCTGAGGGAGGAGGTACAGGAGATGTTAGAACTAGGGGTGATTCAAGAGTCCAACAGACCCTCTGCCTCCCCAGTGGTGCTGGTGCCAAGGAAGGATGGCAGCACCAGGTTCTCTGTGGACTTCAGGAAATTAAATAGTCACACAGAGTCAGATGCTTAACCCATGTCTAGGACAGATGAGGCCGTAGAGCAGCTGGGTGGGGCTAAGTATCTTACAACCATTGATCTTACCAAGGGTTATTGGCAGGTGCCCTTGACTCCCAGTGCTAGAGAGAAGTCATCCTTTGTGACTCCTTTCAGCTTGTATGAGTTTACAAAGATGCCCTTTGGGATGAAGAATGCCCCAGCGACTTTCCAGAGGCTGGCAGATCATCATATCCTAGCAGGAGCAGGAGGGTATGCCCTTGCTTACCTGGATGATAGTGCCATCTATAGCCATTCGTGGCCAGAGCACCTTCAGCATATTGGGGAGGTGCTGGGTAGACTACAGAGGGCAGGGTTGACCATCAAGCCGAGCAAATGTCAGGTGGGTATGGCAGAGGTCTCCTACCTAGGACATAGAATGGGGAGTGGTAAGATGAGGCCAGAACCTGCCAAAGTGGAAGCCATTCAGGCATGGCCTGCACCTGTTACTAAAAAGCAGGTGAGAGCATTTTTAGGGACAACAGGGTACTACAGAATGTTCGTCCCCAGTTATAGTACCATAGCTGCTCCCCTCACAGACCTGACCAGGAAGAACAGGCCAGATAGGGTAGTGTGGACCCCAGCATGTGAGCAGGCATTCCAGAAGCTTAAAGAAGCTTTGGGAGGACCCCCTGTGTTAGCCAGTCCAGATTACAGCAAAGAATTTGTTGCGCAGGTGGATAATTCAAACCATTGGGTGGGGGCTGTACTTAGCCATATTTCTTCAGAGGGGGAAGATCACCCAGTGGTTTATCTCCGTCGTCGGCTCTAACTCTGGGAGGAATGCTATGCAGCTGTAGAAAAGGAATGTCTAGCCATAGTGTAGGCACTGCAAAAACTTCAGCCTTATCTGTATGGAAGGAAATTCATTGTTATGACAGATCACAACCCTTTAACATGGTTAAACAGAGCCAGTCAGCAAAATGCCAAGTTGCTAAGATGGATCCTGAGGTTGGAGGCATATGATACGTCAGTGCAGCACCACAGTGGGAGTAGCAATGCCAGTGCAGATGGGCTCTCAAGACAGGGAATTGGGTAGGTATACTCAGACCTAACCCTCTCTAGCGGCGTTCTCAAGGGTCACTTGAAAAACTAGCTCGTGTTCTCCGTGGGAGGGGTAGAAATGTGAAGACTGGTAGAGATGGGTGAAGGCTGCCAGCCTAGCCAGATAGAACTGTGCAGATAATTCTATCATTTGTAAATATGAATGTTGAACTACAAGCTTGTTTTTTTTTTTCAGTGAAAGAATATGCTGTGAAATGTTGAACTTAAAACAATGTGGCAACATTGCCATCTGCTGTAAAATAAATAAATAAATAAATTTAAAAGCTGAGTCCAGCATTTCTTGTTGGTCCTTTTGAAATTAAAATTATTTCATGACTGCCTTTGATGTTTACAAGTCGGCTCCAGTCCGGCTAGATGAAGGCTTCCTGCCTATTGTTTTAAGGCTAAAGTTAATGACCAGAATTTACATGTGGAATGTTCTTTACTGCTCTAAGTGTAAAAAAATATAAATGCAGTTTCTGTCAGCCTGGGAACACCAGGAAAGTGTAAAATATGATGCAATGTTTAGCAGAACTGCAGTTTCAATTTAAACAATGAGAACCAGAGATTATTGAGCATTTTTGTCTGAACATCCAACTCACAGCACTGCCTTATGCTCTCTTTATGCAAGTAGTATGTTAGAACTGTGTTTTCTCATAGTAGTAGCTAGGAATTAGAAAAGATTAGACTGTGTTTTTATATTATGTCAGAACTGTTCTACTGAATTATTTTAAGTATTTGTATGATGTCTGAACTCTCTTGACTAGCACTGACTGTGTAGTAGAAAGTACTGTCTTGTAGTTTTTACTTATTTATTATTAAATATTTTAAAACCTTTTAATTGTGGCTGGTTTGTGTAGAGATAGTTTAAGCTCTAGAGTATGTTGCATATTTAGAGTTTACTTTCTAGGTCACTGCAGCTAAGCTTTGACTGTTTAGTCATATCTACCAGTTGGATAATAATATTGCACAGTGATAATTGGACACCCTTTTAAAGGCCTTTGCGTAGCTGATATTAGCTGGGTGGTGGTGGTAATTACTACTGTATAGTCTGGGTAAAAGGGGCACAGCTGGAGAACCTCTGCCAGCCTTCCTCAGAAGTCTATGTGATTGTATAAACTCTTATATCAGTGTGGGTCAGCTACTTGGGCAGGGACACAAAGCACTGGTTGGACAGAGAGGTTGCTTGAGATTTTAGATGCCCAGCTAGGCTGAGACCTGGACCCCATAGCTGTTCCTGTGGGGAGTCTTACTGGGGACCTGGGGAGCAAGGGAGTGACCAGCCCCGGACTGACAGTGATCTCTGTTGTTATCCTTTCCTCCTATATGAGACGCCCTCTCAGGTGTTGGTGATGAGGATTGAGGCTCCTTTATTGCTGGGCTAGGGCATGGGCATAACACACCCAATAAAAAATAAATACACAAATATCTTTCTTTTTATGTTTTTGCAGGGGGGGCAAGTCCCCCTTCTCCCCCCACACTTCCCTGAAAATTAAATATCTAAATCAGAGATTGCACTGCAGTGAGGAAAAAGGTAAATTTCACATTCTACACTGTACTGCAATCTCCATTAAAGACCATGCCCCAAGATTCCAACTCCTCATTTCTTGATTACACTGGTAAATATTAGGGTACAACCCAACACCCTAATATTGGGCGATTTCAACTACCCACCATTAATTGGGAAAACTACTCGTGTACCAACTCTTTTGCTCAATGTTTTCTGGAATTCATAAATTCCAGTGCCTTAGATCAACTTATGCGCACACCTACCAGGACAGCAATATCCTAGACCTGGTCATTACCAACAAGGACGACTGGTGTTCCATACCAGAGGTCAGTTTCTCGTTGGTCAGATCCAACCACAAGCTAATCACCTTAGACAGCCACATCCAGCCCCACCTCCCGTTAGGGAAACCACCGTAACATTTTTTTCCAAAGCCAACTTCATGCTTCTTAAGACAGAAGTGGCAAACTTCACGACACCCATGCAGATGGACAGTAGAGGTACAACTGTTGAATCCTACACAGATGCACTTTATAAGCACTTAAATGAGTCCATGGATTGTGCTGTCCCTAACAGAACCAAGATGTTATCCTCCAAAAAAAAAAAGCCAATCTGGTGGCCTCTTGCTATAAAAAAAACTCTACAAAAGAAGAAAGACACTGTTGCAAAAAAGAGTAAAATCCCATGATTGGAGGAACTCCCTGGTCAGCCTCAGTAAGAAGCTGAGATCCCTCATGAAATTCTCCAAAGCTAGTTACGAAAACACAATCGCCACTCATTCTAAAGACAACCACAAAACATTCTATAGCTATGTCAAGAATCTCAGTGTCAACACTCGGGTCTGCTCTGAGTTTACAGCACAATGGCACTAAATATACAGAACCAACTGATATTGCCAACATCCTAGCAGATAGGGTCAGTGCTAACTTTACCCCCCCCATCCCCTAAAGGGCCCGTCTCTATACCAGAAGAATGCTAAGTTCCTATAATCATGGCTGCACATAGTAAAAACACACTCTCCAAAGCCAAGAACACAGCATCCATGGGACCTGACAACATCCCAGGCTGTGTTCTGAATAAACTGGCACCCCACCTAACCATGTTCAGTCATAGCCTCCCCTTAGGCTTTGTGCCCACTGAATGGAGCACAGCGATGGTTGTCCCACTTCACAAACGGGGAGCCAGCACGGACCCTGGAAACTACCGCCCATTAGCCTAATGAGCCTAGTCTGCAAGGCCATGGAACTTATAAACAAAGACAGTAATCTCAAACTCTGGACCCCACCTAGTTCGGGTTTGTAAAAAGCAGATCATGTCTCCTTCTTTGAAGCAGTCATCAAAGCCGTAGATGAGGGTAAGATGGTTCCTCACAGTCTATTTAGACCTTGCCAAGGCTTTTGACACCATCCCGCACTCTGGAATTATAGATAAACTCACTAAACTAGGTATAAATCCCTATGTCACAAGATGGGTTGCCAACTGGCTCACTTGACAGAACCCACACTGTGAAAGTAGCAGACTCCAAATCCGACTTCAGACCAGTGACAAGTGGAGTACCACAGGGTTAAGTCCTGGGTCCTCTCCTGTTTGGTAGCCTGTACTTCAGAAAAGTAGATAACACAGAAGGTCTTTGGCTAATGAAGTTTGCAGATGACTGCCAACTAGGAGCCATAATCAAAACTCCTAACGATGTGGATATCCTACAAAAGGGCCTCACTGAGACACATGCTTGGTGTCAAAGCTATGGTCTCAAGCTCAATGCCAAAGAGTGCATTGTCATCCCCTTTGGTAAAAACTGTGTACCCATGAGTTACCACATAGGTGGTAGTCTACTTAACACCAAAAGTGTGATGAGACCTTTGGATACAGGTGGACAATAGTCTCTCCTTTGATAATCACATTGCCACAGTAGTCAGGAAATCCTTCTACATGGTACACCACCTCACAAAAGGTTTCTCATCCTGGAAAAAAGAGGTCCTTGTTCCCCTCTACTCATCACTCATTAAACCCATTATAAGAGTACAACGCCCCTTTTGGTATGTACCTCACAAGACATCTACAACAACTGGAAAGGCTGCAGAAATACCTCACAAAGAGGATTACCGGCCTCAAACAGATTCCCTATGCGGACCGTCTCAAAAAAACTCCAGCTTTACTCCATCGCATATCACCTATTTAGAGGTGATCTCTGCCTAACATACAAAGCTATGTCAAACCCAGAGCTGTTGGACATGCTGCATTTAAGAAATCCCAGTCCCTCTGAGCTACACGCTCCAGGGACCTAAACCTTGTCACCACAATAACCAGAATATGCTGGAGGGATAGTTTCCTCTCCCAGAGACTTCCCGCACTCTGGAACAAACTACATATATATATCAAACAAAGCTTCTCATTAGCAGTCTTCAAGAAAAATCTTGATTGGATGGGAAATAGGAAATTCACCCCAGGAATCACCTCTGTGGCTCTACTCGAATAGAAGCACAGGAAAATAATTTTCTTGGGTGGCGAAAGCCAGGGTACCTTTTTGGCTAGGCTTATATAGGCCCTAGGGCCAGTAGCCTAGTACCTACCTATGAATCTTTGAGTTTTCAGAAACTTGGTCATATGGTCTTGACCATATGAATTTCACGTTTCTGAAAACTCGATCTGATAGGGGTCCTTAGGAGGATATATGAGGGATTGGAGGCAAAAATTAGAATGGTAGGGTTCCTGTCTGATAAGTTGCGCCTGAAGAGAGGAACCAGGCCAGGGGTGTCATCTTTCCCCTTTCTTTGCATAACATTTAGTCAATGGTCAAGAAAATAAAGGATTCAGAAATTCAAGGCTGTAATTGGTATGGTAATTAAGAAAAGTTGGCTTTATTTTTATACAATATTATTTTGTACCTGATAAACCCAAAAAAGTGCCTATCAGTGTTGTGGAACATTCTGGGGCAGTTTCAAGTCTTTTCGTGATGTAAAATGATTAAAGACGGAACAAAGAATATACCTGTAAACTATGTAACATGAATTGGTTCAGCAATACCCATATTAATGGGGATGTGATAAAATGAAGTTTTTAGTTGGCTGCTAAGGATATGTGGGAAGTAAACCAAAGATGATACAAAAAGTGCGAAACTGTAAACTCTTGTTTATGGATATGAATAATAAAATAAAAGCAGTTGAAAATGTTAATAGTCACTGTAGGTTTATATACAGGGGAAGCGTATTTATATCAACCAGAGAAATTGTTCACAGTAATAGAGTTGAAGGATTTTATCTGGGAGGGGAAGAGGGCAAGGGTAATCTGAGATAAGTTCATCCTTTCAATAGAACAAGCTGGTTTAGTATTACCTGATTTGAAAGGATATTTTAGAGCTACACAGTTAAGAGACTCATACAAAACACAAGCAGAAAGATGTAAATCAAAATAGAAAGGGATGATGATAAAATGGGAGGGAGGTACTCAAGAAATAAGTAGATTGGAATTTTGGATGCATATTGTTAAGGAGAATAGCAAGCATACAGAATGTTATAGTAATGAAGTAGGCAAAAGTATTCCAAGTTCAAAACCAACATGAAAATGGAGAAAGGCGTTTGTACTGATGGGGTCGATTTCAGGTAGGGGTACAGACAGTAGGCAAGAGGGGGTTGGAATTTACTGGAGAAAACTGGCAAAGGAACCAAGGTATCGGGAGCAAAACACTAGAGTTTGGAAAGTAATGGAATGTGAAGAGGCCAAGAAGACGTTTGGACTACAGGCTGGAGACTGCCCTCCCTATCAGGAAAAAGCTGTTATAAAAAGGTGGGAATAACAAGCTCTCGAAGAATGATGCTTTCTGTAATGTCCCTAAATGTTGATGGTCTCACAGATGGACAAAAAAGAGAGAGTAGTGAGCTATAGTAAGAGTGCAAATAACTATGCTACAGGAAACACACTAGGACTTTGTTGTGATCTTGTATATGAGTCCCAAAGATACAAAAGCTTGGCAAGGTTAGACAGAATTTACATTTCACAGGAGCACGTGCATTTAATTGAAGGTATTGATATGCACAGACCAACTATTTTACATCATGTGCCAATTGTGAAAAACTGAGGGGCTGCCAGCCCAGCCAGATATAATTTTGTAAATAATTCTGTGTCATTTTAAATGGTAATATGATCACTGGCTTGTTTCACAAATGTAAGAAAATGTGTTGTGCTAACCTTCAAAAATGTAACCTCAGTGTACCCTGTTGGTAGAAAGCTGATAAGTAAAGAATTTTAGAACTGTGTTTGATCTCAAGCTCAGAGACGGGATGTCTGGTGTAGGAAATTATTTCTATTGTCCTGAGACACGAATAATTACTAGTTTTCACATGTAAAGTGCATCTTATTGGTGTGGCTTTCTGGCAGGTGCAGATCAAAAAGAAATGTTAACATTTTGAGTACCGTGAACCTGGGAAACTTTAGCAGAGGTGTCAAGAATGATGTAACCTGAAATGACTCGGCAGTAATGTGTGTTATAAATTTAAGGGCCATCTCAGAAAGAAAGAAGGGCATTTTGTATTTTGTCTGAACCTGAACACATCAGCTCACCAGCACTTTGAATTTAGAACAATGATTTCTCTTAGAGAAATGTAGCCAGATTAGTCTAGCTGTTTTCTGTAATTATGTGAGACTATCCTACAATGTTGTTGTAAAGTATTTCCTGTGATTTCTGTGCTCTCTAGTGTCACTGTGTTGAATGATTAAGTATCGTCTTGTGGTGTTATTATTTATTAAGTATTTTAAACCTTTCAACTGTGGCTGTTTTGTATAGTGATAATTTAAGCTCTGAGTACTTGCATGTATTTGGTGATACTGTATAAGCCACTCCAATAGCCTTAGCCCTGGGTTAAACTTAATATTTGGATAACGGCAACATTGTACAGTAGAATTGCCCTTTCGTAAGGGCCTTTTATAGTAGCTGATAAGAGTAGTCTGTGGCAATGGATTACTACCTTTATAGTCTAGGCAGAAGGAGGTATAGCTAGTGGACCTGTGCCAGCCTTCCCCAGGAGTGTCTGTGTGTTTGTATATAAACCAAGTATCAAAGTGTGTGTGTGTGTGTGTGTGTGTGTGTGTGTGTGTGTGTGTGTGTGTGTGTGTGTGTGTCAGCTACTTGGGCAGAGACCAGAAACACTGGTTGGACAGAGATGGTACTGGAGGTTTTGGCTTGACTACTCTGCTGAGATCTGAACCCCATAGCTGTGCCAGTGGGAAGTCTTATTGGGGATCTGGAGAGAAAGGGAGAAACCAGGGATCTGGAGAGAAAGGGAGAAACCAGCCCCAGAGTGATCTGTGTGCTAAGGGAAATTGTACTTTACTGTGTGTGTACTTGTTATCTTCCCAATGTGGACATCCCTCACTGGTGAGGATTGAGGCTCCTTGATTACTGGGCCAGTGCACAGGCGTCATACCAGTAATGACTAAAAAAACGCAAGGTAGTGAAATAAAAATGACACACTGGTGCTTTCCGACCTTTTCTTGAAAAGAGAGGCATTTAAGCAATGGGTAGTGGAAATTATTCTGGAACTATTAGAGAAGATAGACATTTCCTCTGAAAATTATAGCTAGGGAGTGGGATAAACTTTAAGTGAAGTTTAAAATATGGTGGATATAAAAGGAAAGGGAGATATGGTTAAGAAGAAACCAGAGCTGCTTAGGGGGACTGACAAATGTTAAAGTATTGCACAATAGGGGGAATCTCGCAGAACAAGAGGAGGAGCAACTGCAGAATGCTAAACGGAAAAGGGATTACCTCGATTTAATATGCATGAGTTTAGAAAGATTACTGTTCAGCAACTGAATGGGCGTTCCTTTGTTGAAGGTTGTGCGTTAGGCCCGGCAAGCCACCACGTAAAACTCTACTGCCAATCATTAATGGACCGGAGTTCCGCTGTGGCGACCCCTAACCGGGAAAAGCCGAAAGACACAAACAAACTGTTAAGCAATTTTGTTTTGATAACTCTGAAGCACAAAAGCTTTCAGCACAATGACTGTGGCAACAAAGTAGAAAGGGCTGTCACCAAGCTTAGGGAGCCTGTAGAAGGAAGAAAACAAGCGATCCTATATAAGTATTAGAAATATTTTGGAAATTCTATGAAAGTCTGTATAAAGCAGAGAACGATGAAAATCCAGAAAGGGTACATATTGCCAAGGTTAGAGGTACAGGAGGCTCAATTACTAACAGGATAGGAGGAGATTAGATCAAATTGGTTATGTATAATCACTCTACAGGAGTAAATGTTATTCCTGTGGAAGTTTGGAAGCTAGGAAGGAAAAAAACTTTAAGATCTGAAAGGTTTTGTTCAACTGTCTCGACAACATCCTGGAAGAAAGCAGTGGTAGCTGTAATACCCAAAGAGGGTAAAGATCCACCAGACCCAGCTTCACATAAGCCCATTTCAGTACTATACCACATTTGTAAAGTGTTTTATAATGGCTAAAAGAATAGCAAAAGTGATGCCAAAATTGATGGCTATCAATCGGTGTGGTTTTGTGGAGGGGAGGCAAACATTTGACAACATTAACAGAACAATTATGATCCAGGGGGGAAGCAGAAAGTAGGAAATACCACTGTTGGTGAGTCTCGATGCAGAGTAAACATTTGACAAGAGTAAGCTGGGACTTTATGAGCAGAGCAATGGATGCATTTGTATTCCCTGATAAAATGTATAAGGTTAATTAGGAGGATATATGTGGGATCAGAAGTGAAAATTAAAGTGTGTTTGGGCCTTTCTGATAATCTCTGCTTGAGAAGAGGAGCTAGGCAAGGTTTTCCTGTTTCCCTTTTGTTGTTTGCATTATATTTAGAACCATTGTCAAAGAAAATAAGGGACTCAGAAATTCATAGGTATAATTGGTATGGTAGTCAAGAAAAGCTGACTCTATTTGCAGATGACATTATTTATACCTGACAAAACCAGAAAGGGACATGACAGTGCTACATATTGAGACAGTTTCAGATCTTTTTTGGGATTCAAAATTAACGAAGCTGAAACAAAGGCAATAGCTGTAAACTATGTACCCATATACAAATTGGTTCAGCAATATCCATACTTATGGGAACATAATAAAATAAGTGTTTAGGGGTATAGATTAAAAATGATTCTGGTGTGGCAACTAAGAATATGGGGGAAGAGGCTAATCAAAAGCGAATACAAAAGCTGACGAAATAGAAGCTGTGTTTATATGGATATCGATAGTACGGTACAAGCAGTTAAAACGTTTTTAGTCCCTGTAATCTTATATACAGGTCAGGCATATTTTTATCAACCAGAGGAGAATTTGTGGGTAGCATTTAATAGAGTGGAAGGATTTTATCTGGGAAGAGAAGAGTCAAGTGGGATAAGCTATTCTTCCAGTAGAACAAGGCGGATTGGGATTACTTGATTTGGAAGGGGTATTTCAGAGCAACACTGTTAAGGCTCCTGTACATAGCAGAACACTCTAATTAAGAATGGAAAGAGATGGTGATGAAATGGGTGGGAGTAGCTCAAGAAACAAGGAAATAATGGTATTTTGGATGCAGGCATTTAAGGAGAATAACCGTAATTATACAGAATATTACATTCATAAAGTAGCAGAAAGTATACTAAAAACTAAGCCAACACAGGAATGGAGAAAGGAAATTCTGCTGATATGGATTACAGCAATTGGAGATACAGACAATAGCAAGAGGGGGCTGCAACTCGAGTAATGGGAGCAAATAACTAGAGAGAGAAAAGTAATAGAATGGGAGATGCCAAAAACTTATTTGGACTGAAGGTTAGAGATTGCCTTCCCTATCAAGGATTGATATTGGATTGTAGGCAAAGAGAAAGAAGTATGTGGGTCCTAAACAAAAGACCAGCACTGGTAGATTTTTTAATAGAGTCTAGAACAGAAGTTGCCATTAAGAAAGGAATAATTAGGTGAGAATATAAAAGGGAAGAGCGATTTAGAGAAACCAACAATGGGGGAGACATGTATGTCTCACATCTTGCAGAACTTTTTGATTTTAATGAAAACAAAAATACACACAAACACCAATTAACCTATTAACTTGATAACAACACACACAGCTATATACATCTTCAAGTATTGAGGTTTTACCCTCCTAATAGGAACAAATGTTCTTCGTGTTTCGCTGTTGCAGTTATTACATTAGGGTAATCTGCTGGCAGGTTGCCCTCAGTCGGCCTGAATATCAAAGTCTTGGGTCTGCGTCGGCTGCTGTCTCCTCTTCCATGACGTCCGGTCATCAGGGGTATAAAAGATGCAGCCAATGCCATTTTCTTCAGTCTTACTTGCCGTGCGGTGCCCGAAGCAGAAGCAGTTCGCAAGTGCCGATCGGCTGGCTCCTGAAATTTTCGCATTCGAGTTTCAGAACCGAAGTCTTAATCTAAAGCCAAGTGCCTTGCTGTCGGTTTTGTGCTAGATTTAACCAATGCACTATTAAGCGTCTGTACATCTTTGCTTCAGAATATTTTGGAAACTGATTTAATTACCCTGACATATCTTCTGATAGCAATCCGACTACCGGAGATCACAAAAAACGCAAGGAAAAGGACAGAGACCCAAAACTGACGACGAAGCTTCTCCTAAACCAGTCGCCGGTACTCAGTGAGGTTCTTTCGCAGCCCCTGATACCCGCTACTTTAGAGTCGCAGGCCTCTACTGAGACCCATGCAGAGTCCGGTATGCCGTGAGATTCTCAGAGTATTGTACCTGCGGATGTCTATCCCTCAGATGGGTCCGGAGCCGCTGAGCAGGCACCGGCTTCTGAGGATGTTTTCAGGCCTCAACATTTCTATATAAAACTGACGCCAGCCTCAAAAACAAAAACAACTTCTAAGGCTAAAAAATTGACGCATGAGCCACATGCTCGGGCCCCTATGCCTAAAAAGCAGATGATCAAAATGGCTGAGGACTTAATTTCCTTGATCAGGGGTTCCCAACCCCCTCCTGATAAGAGGCCTAGGCAAGACGCTGATTATGATTTTTAAGATCAGGTTTCTATTTTTTCTGATTCCTCTTCTGATCAGGAATTTTCTATACCACCCTATGAGGATTCAGATGCAGAGGAATCCATCCCATCTGCATCTCCTCCTGAAGATTATTCTTTTGGAGAAACCTTGCATACTTTTAAGGGAACATTTTCATTTGGAGAGTCAGGATTTCTCGGAATCAAAAAAAGAGGCTTGGGGATTTTCTCCTCCTTCCTCAGCATAGGCCTTTGGCTATACCTCCTGTATTAGCTATTGTAGATGTGTTTTCGGAATCTAGCATGGCTCCCGATTCCCTGCCTCCGGCTCCTATTAAGCCAGATAGATCTTACAGGGTTCCTGACTCCCACAAATTTTTATTCAAAAGACTTGCTGCTGACCCTGAAACAATCTCACATAGTCCCAAAGGTGTAAAGGTCTCTTCAGCCAAGAATCATATCCCCTCTGATAGCGATTCCAGGGCGCTGGATAGATGGGGAAAGAAGGTTTATACATCTGCAACCTTGGCAATTAGGGCCTTAACTGCCAGTTTCATATGCTTAAATATCAACAGCATGTTATGGGATTATTGAAACAGAAAATGATGTTGATTTCTGAATGTGTGGAAAACAAATAATTACAGGAATTATTGCATGCAGCAGAACAGGTTGGAAAGCATACTTTGCAATGTTGTTTTGATTCCTTGGAGGCCTCTTGCAGGGCCGCAGTTACTGTTTCTGTGATTAGAAGGCATGCCTGGCTCGAGGAGCAAAATCTGCCTGATTATGTTAAAGCTAAATTGTTGGATGCACCTTTACAGCATGATACTCTGTTTGGTAATAAGGCAGAAGAGGTTTTAAAGAAAATGGAAGACAAAGCTAAATCTATGCAAACTGTAAAATATTTCTTACAAGTGCAGCCACCCAGATTCAGTAGACACTGGCCTACAAAAAATTGGTCCTTTCCTATGTCCAACAGAGCCTCACAAGGCAAATCCAGGTATTTAAAAGGCTCTAGATTACCAATCACAGGGTTCTTACAGGTCAAAGCAATGGGGTGCCTCTACCTCCAAATCTGGAGGAAACAAAGCACAATCCTACAGTAAGCAGTGTCAGTGACTTCCCTCTGCCATCACCAAGCACTTATCTTTTTGGCAGCCCCCTGGGGGGAAAATTAGCACTTCATGCTCAAAATTGGCAGTGGCAGTTAATAACCCAGGACAAGTGGGTATTAAACATAGTATACCAGGGGTACAGATTTCATTTCCCTACCTTGCCAGTTCCAAACGGTTGGCCAGATCTGCCACAAAATCAGTGGGCAGAGGCACAGAAACAAGTTACGTCCCTCAGGGATATGGGGGCTATTCAACCAGAACAGGAAAAAGGGCAAGGGTTTTATTCAAGACTGTTCCTGGTATCCAGAAAAGACGATGCCTGGCATCCAATATCGGACAACGATTTTGAACACATTCTTGGACATCCCAAAATTCAAAATGCTGACTTTACAACAGCTTCTGCCCATGCTGGGCAAGAATGCTTGGTTGGTGACTCTAGACTTAAAAGAAGCATACCTGCATATTCCAATAAGGGAATCGTTCAGAAGATACCTCTGTTTCAAGGCTGGTTTCATGTATTACCAATTCTCTGCACTGCCCTTTGCCCTATCTACTGCGCCCAGGGTCTTTACAAAGTGCCTGGCACCAGTAATTGCTTTTTGCAGACAAAGAAGCATACAAATCTGTCCTTACTTTGACGACTGTCTCATTCAAGTAGAAAACAAGGGCATTCTTCTTCAACATCTGGCATTTGTAAAAAGGCTTCTAACATGCCTAGGATACACAGTAAACGAAAAGAAATCTCAACTGGTACCCTCTCAAAAAATTACATTCCTGGGTGCAAGCTTGAATACAACTACCCAGATGGCTTACCTTACTCCAGATAAACAAAGGCAACTGACTATTTACTTCAAACAGATGGCAACAAAAACCCAGTTATCTGTAAGACAAATTCTGCAGGCTTTGGGGTTCATGGCATCCTGCATTCTACTAATTCCATATGCAAGACTGCATTGAGGAAACTACAGTGGTGTCTAAAAAGTTTATGGAAAAAACATTGTCATCGTCTGGAAACCATGATCCCTCTCATTCTCTGCCTACAACAGGAGTTTCTTTGGTGGGCAGGGACATGTCACCAGAACATGGGACGGTCATTCACTCTACCTCCTGCCACCCAAACCCTAACTACAGACGCATCATATTATGCTTGGGAGCCCACCTGGTTGGGAGATGCATTCGGGGCTTATGGAGTCTAAAACAAATGCGTCTGCGTATCAACCAGAAGGAGATGTTAGCTGTTCAGAATGCCTTGACAGCCTTCAAGGATTTACTTCAGCCAGGATAACTATTGATAGACGGACAACACCATGGATATGTGGTACATAAATAAGCAGGGGGGTGCACATTCCTACCCCCTTTGCAGACTAGCCATGGCATTGTGGGACACTGCCCTGACTTACCAAGTACATCTTCAAGCTCAATTCCTGCCAGGAAAACAAAATACTCTGGCAGATGATCTAAGCAGAAATCTTATGGACCTTCACGAGTGGAAATTGGACCCACAAGTCTTCAGCATGATAACAGAGAAATAGGGGAGTCCAGACATAAATGTATTTGCACAAATAACTGGAGGAGGGAAGGCACAATTCCCAGCGGATGTGCTGTAACCACAAATCGAATGCCTATAATCCACAAAGCTTGTAAATTGCTGAAGGTCAATAAACGCTCCAAGATACTATAAGTCAATGAGTATCTTTAATAGTACAAACATGAAACACAATGCGTCGACCTAGGTTTCGTCCGACTTCTCGGACTTCTTCAGAACAATGCAACATGCAAAATCTAATCCTTATATATCCGCTTTAATTACATGAATTGTTCCATTAAATCACTAATTGTAAAATTAACCAAACAAAGAACGAACAGCCTTAAAAAGACATCACAGTTAAAACACTGAAACGTTGTTTAAAAACATGGAATTTCATGAAAGTTGGTATACGTCTGTATATTATAATAATATAAATACAATATGTATATGTGTTTATGATTACGTATATGTGTGAAAGATAAAAAATATATATGTATATTAATAAACGTGTATGTACATGTGTAAAAAATATATATAATGTAATGCATATGTTAAAAATGCATGAAAAATATTTATGTGTGTGCTATGTAAAATGCCCATGATGTGAATAATATTCACATTAAATAAATAAAATATTGTCCAATATATGGAATTGTTGTACAATAGACTAAATAAATACCCATATATATAATGAGCTGCCTAAGTGTGTGATCTATGATATTTTGAAAAAATACATTATTACATAAATAATATTACATACAACCCCACCCCCAAGAAGTTTGGTCTGAAGTATGGACATGAATCTATGAATATATAACAGGCACTTATGTAAACATATATAAATAAATATATATACATGTATACTTTATTTTAAAAATAAGTGTTAAAATATTGAATTTATATGACCAATAATCTCTAAAGTGCTCGTGTGCTAAAAACATTCTTTAAAAACATTCTTTAAAAATCTTTAAAAACTTTAAAAACATCAACGGGGTAAATTCAAGTGTATAATATTGTGTATAGGGGGACCTAGGATGGTCTGTTAATGCGTGCTAGGTGCCTTTAATGTGGTGTAACCATAAAATGGGTTTAATACTAATGTATTCGTTTAGACCCGGGTGTTGATTGGCATTTAATAAAATTTGCATTCTTAATTCCACTGTGTCAAGATTATATTTGGTAATCTTACCTTGCGGGTCCAACTCCTGGTGGAATACCCCCATAAATTTAAACCTGTGGGTATTAAATTGGTTAATGTGTCTTGCTAGGGCATTGGTCAATTTCAAATTTTTAATGTCTAATAAATGTTCTTTTATCCTGTCACGTAACAACCTGCTGGTTTTCCCCACATAAAAACTTTCACAAGTTTGACATACTGCAATGTAAACCACATTACGTGTGTAACAGTTAATGTGTTGATTAATCCGTACATTTTGTCCATTAATTGTCACGGTATGGTTGGTAGTAACAACGTGTTTGCATACAGAACACCTTCCACATTTAAAGTTTCCCCTTGGTTTGTTTGAAAACCTCAAAACCCCTGTATTAATACTCTCAAATAACTCTTTAAATGATGTATCCTTCCTAAAAATATAAGTAATGTTACCCTTAAAGAATTCCCCCATTGTGTTATCCAATTTAATAAAATTCCAATTCTTCTTAACAATGCTCCTCACCATATCAAATGTATCATTAAATGTGGTGATGAAAAGAGGTACACCATTACACATGAATTTTTTATTTGTGTTATTAGTGTTACTGTTGTAACCCACGTGATGAGATTGTGTGTTGCTATCGACGTTGTTGTGTATTAAAGCCTTATAAAAACCATTCTTCCTTTTGTTTATTACTTCGTTTGCTATATTTGCGCAAAAATCACGTGGATAACCACGATTTTGAAAAAGTTCAATTATAAATTGTGCTTCATTATTAAAATCCACTTCTTCGCTGACCATTCTGGCAGCCCTGACCAATTGGCCCTTAACCACGGCCCTTTTCTGGTGGTCAGGGTGCCAACTGTCATAATGTAAGTATGAGTTTGAAAAAGTGGATTTTCTATAAATGTTGGACGTCACCCTATTTTTACTTGCATCAAAAGTTAACTTAACGTCCAAGTAACTTATACTGTCCTGACTAGTAGTGAATGTAAATTGCAAGAACCAAACACTACTATTAATATAATCAATAAAGGCTTTAAGCACTACCTGTTCACCACTCCACACAATAAATAAATCATCTAAAAAACGGCCGTAAAACTTGACATGTGTAAAAAACTCTGAATTAAACAAGTAGTTTAATTCCCAATATGTTAAGAAGAAATTTGCAAAATTGGGGGCACAAGCTGCCCCCATGGCCACCCCACTCTTTTGTTTAAAATAGGCGCCCTCAAAATAAATAAAATTATTATTTAAAACAACTCCCATAAGCTTGGTAAGTACATTAATTTTATTTTGGTCATATAAATTGGTGTAAAATAACTGTTCCTCCAACCATTCCAAACCTTGGTCGTGGGGGATGACTGTAAATAAATTACAAACATCCAATGTAATGAAAGTGTCCCCATGGTTAAATGTAATCAAGTTAATTTTTGATAAAAAATCCCACGAATCTGTAAGTATGTGGTCAAAGTATTCTATACCAGGTTTTAAATGATGGTCTAAATATTGACTAATAAAGTGAGTTTTGCTGCGTTTACCATCAACAATTGCTCTGAATTGCAACTTGTCCAGACCCTTATGTATTTTGGGGATGCCAAAAATCCCACTTATAACTGGGTGTTCATTGTGTAAGAAACGCCAGTCCTGTTCGTCCAACTCACCTTGGTGCAACATATCATAAAGTGTCGTGTCTATTCTTTTGTGGGCTATGTTTATTTCATTCCTACTAATTTCCTCATATATGTCACTTGTTAACAGGGCGTTCATGTAACTTACATAGTCGTGATGGTCAACAATGACTACTCCGCTGCCCTTATCAGGCTTCATGATTCTAATACTTTTGGTAGATAAAATATTTTTAAGTATCCCTTCCTCTCTCTTAGTCATGTTGTGATGAAGTTGCTTGTTGTTGTGTTTCTTAAACAGGTCCCTAATGTCATTTTCTGTGACTTTCTCAAAAAAAGCCACTTTTTCATGATTGGGGGGGTTGAAAGTGCTCGGTTTAGAAAGACAGGGTTTGTTAGATGTATTTATGTCCCATGGATTATTGTTGTATAACATTTTTAAATTTAACTTTCGAGTAAATAATTTCAGGTCTATAATTGTATTCACAATATTACCTCTTCTACATGGGACGAAGCTAAACCCTTTAGAAATCAAATTGACACTCTCTGTATCAAAACTCTGCTGTGTGTAATTGTATAATTTCAAGTCCCCCTTGTCATTCTCCACTACAGTAGGTTTGGAAAAAAAGTGCACATTCCCCTTCATGATTGTGAATATTGTCAGTTGAGGTGTGATTGTTGAAGTTTACTGCAGAATCTACGTAAACTACACTCGTCAAATCACTACATGTATCACATACATTATACTGAATAACACTGGTATCAGATGAAGATAATTGTCCGTTATGTTCATGTACTGATAATTCACAAAGTGAGTTAATGCTGTCCGTATTGTCCAACACATTCCTTGAATTAATGTCACTCAAAATTTGGGCAGTCATGCCCACAGTAGACTCACATGGGAAAGTTTGATTCTTGTCAAAAAAATCGCCGCACAACGTACTGTCGTCTGAATTGCGTGTGTATGAAACCTCCCCTGTACATGTAAAATCTTTGTATGAAATAGGGGCAACATTATTTAAAATGTTCACATCAGGAAAACCGTAACTAAGAGTCAAAGCTCTATTATGTGCGGTTAAGGAAAAGTCAGGTTTCTTACCAAGTACCATACTGTGGTGGACGCCATCGGCTACTTGCGCGTCCCCCACGCGTTTTTTGGAAAGTTCACTTTCCTATAATGATCCGCATCTCTCCTTGGACGAGCACCTTTGTTCTCAAAATCTTCGTTTTCGTCGAAAGAATGTTGACCCCTGAGTCTCTTAGATCTTCTAGGGCCGTCAGTATAACTCGGGCTGCCAGCTTGGTGTTCTGCGTGCGTAGCGGTCCGTGGAGGGGAAGTGATGTCATCTAATTCATCCAGCCGACCAATCCTGTCTGCCGTTTTGGTGTGTTCGCGATTCGAAAGTTGTGATTTAGGGTAAACCATCCCAGATGCATAAATCTTAGAGTCCCTCCTGATTTTACTTTGTTTTTTTCGTACAAAATGTCACAACTGTGTTCAACATCATTAATAATGTTAACATAATTAGTATAATAATGATCAAACAAAAGGTCTTGACTAATATTGCTATTAAGCTCTTCAATGTCTAGTAGTAAGGATTCGATTTTTTTATCATTGAATTTGATCATTATTTCCAACAGGGCTAAGCCAGTGTTATTAAAAAGTTCGTGTAACTCTTTGAGCATGTCAGGTTCACGCTCACTACCATTAGGGTATCTCCAAAGTCTAAGCCCCTTGGGTACTTGCCTTAATTCAATATTCCTACGCAAGTATCCATTTTCCATCTGCGTACGCTTCAACCTAAAAAGTTTGACTTCAAATTGTTTGAGTAACTCTTTCGAGTTACCTTTCGGTATGTGGGTATTTGTTACTTCAGGGACCTTAGATGAATTAAAAGAATAGTTATTGGACTTCCAAGTTGTAATGTCAACCGGCTGTGCTCGGTCGTGAAATCTCACCCTATTCTGTCGTTGTTCATCCGTGTTATCGGCACCTCTCGTAACCGAAGCACCGGTACCAATCGGGACTGAAAAGGAAGACGGTGGAGAAGCTTGGGTAAGCGGTAGACCCAAACTGTCCGTAGGTGTATTCTCCACAATAGGTTTAGAATTAGACATAAGTTGGTGAATAAGAGCAGTATGGAGCTTAAGCTGCTCATTCATTTCTCTTAACAGCACGCCCACCTCGATCACGCCATTACCATCCTCCATAACGAAAACACCACAGAACTGCACCAAGAACCAAATGTCACTAACACAAATAACTGGAGGAGGGAAGGCACAATTCCCAGCGGATGTGCTGTAACCACAAATCGAATGCCTATAATCCACAAAGCTTGTAAATTGCTGAAGGTCAATAAACGCTCCAAGATACTATAAGTCAATGAGTATCTTTAATAGTACAAACATGAAACACAATGCGTCGACCTAGGTTTCGTCCGACTTCTCGGACTTCTTCAGAACAATGCAACATGCAAAATCTAATCCTTATATATCCGCTTTAATTACATGAATTGTTCCATTAAATCACTAATTGTAAAATTAACCAAACAAAGAACGAACAGCCTTAAAAAGACATCACAGTTAAAACACTGAAACGTTGTTTAAAAACATGGAATTTCATGAAAGTTGGTATACGTCTGTATATTATAATAATATAAATACAATATGTATATGTGTTTATGATTACGTATATGTGTGAAAGATAAAAAATATATATGTATATTAATAAACGTGTATGTACATGTGTAAAAAATATATATAATGTAATGCATATGTTGAAAATGCATGAAAAATATCTGTAACAGACCATCCTAGGTCCCCCTATACACAATATTATACACTTGAATTTACCCCGTTGATGTTTTTAAAGTTTTTAAAGATTTTTAAGAATGTTTTTAGCACACGAGCACTTTAGAGATTATTGGTCATATCAATTCAATATTTTAACACTTAATTTTAAAATAAAGTATACATGTATATATATTTATTTATATATGTTTACATAAGTGCCTGTTATATATTCATAGATTCATGTCCATACTTCAGACCAAACTTCTTGGGGGTGGGGTTGTATGTAATATTATTTATGTAATAATGTATTTTTCCAAATATCATAGATCACACACTTAGGCAGCTCATTATATATATGGGTATTTATTTAGTCTATTGTACAACAATTCCATATATTGGACAATATTTTATTTATTTAATGTGAATATTATTCACATCATGGGCATTTTACATAGCACACACATAAATATTTTTCATGCATTTTTAACATATGCATTACATTATATATATTTTTTACACATGTACATACACGTTTATTAATATACATATATATTTTTATCTTTCACACATATACGTAATCATAAACACATATACATATTGTATTTATATTATTATAATATACAGACGTATACCAACTTTCATGAAATTCCATGTTTTTAAACAACGTTTCAGGGTTTTAACTGTGATGTCTTTTTAAGGCTGTTCGTTCTTTGTTTGGTTAATTTTACAATTAGTGATTTAATGGAACAATTCATGTAATTAAAGCGGATATATAAGGATTAGATTTTGCATGTTGCATTGTTCTGAAGAAGTCCGAGAAGTCGGACGAAACCTAGGTCGACGCATTGTGTTTCATGTTTGTACTATTAAAGATACTCATTGACTTATAGTATCTTGGAGCGTTTATTGACCTTCAGCAATTTACAAGCTTTGTGGATTATAGGCATTCGATTTGTGGTTACAGCACATCCGCTGGGAATTGTGCCTTCCCTCCTCCAGTTATTTGTGTTAGTGACATTTGGTTCTTGGTGCAGTTTCATAAATGTATTTGCCTCTCCCCAAAATTATTAACTGGACAAATTCTGCACAAGGACTTATCACAGACAAGCATCGAAAGTGGATGCCCTATCAGTCTACGCTTTTCCTCTTCTTCCCATGGTCTTATTAAAGGTCAGACAGGAAAAAACAAAAATGATCATAATTGCCCCGGACTGGCCTCGTCAGCACTGGTACCCAATTCTAAGGAATATATCTCCACTCCCTCCTTGGTACTTGCCTCAAATACCTCACCTACTGTCTCGGCAGAGCAGTCAAATTCTGCACAATCCGCTCCAAACTCTGAACCTGGCAGCGTAGCTGATCATGTAATTATTCAAACAACACCGCTCAGTAAATCTGTGATGGATGTCATTTTGGAAGTCAGAAGGCCTAGTACTAGAAAATCTTATGCTGATAAATGGAAGAGATTTTGTGCTTGCAACCAAGCACAAGGAACGGACACAGCAAGCCAAATATTCCTTAGATTTTACAATACTTGACTGAGATGCTTGACAAGGGCCTATCTTTTTTATCAATAAAAATCCATGCCTCTGCCATCTCTGCTCATTACAACACAGAGCTGTAATCTCACATTTGTCACTTTCCAAGTTACTATATTCTTGCTCCCCATTTGGGGGGCACCTGACATCTGGGGCACTGATGACCTGACATCATGGAAGAGGAGACGGCAACCGACGCAGGACCCAAGACTTTGATATTCAGGCCGACTGAGGGCAACCTGCCAGCCGATTACCCTAATGTAATGACTGCAATAGTGAATACACTCTACCATCTACATTTATGGTAAGTGTACACATCTGTACTTTCCAAACTGGTAGCTATACACACAGACCCGAGCTAACCTAAAAGAAAGGTCATCTATGCTAAGATTTGTAGTATAGCCTGTGGTTCTGTTAAGCACGGTCTGTCTGGTTTTGTGTTATGTTTGTCTGTCTCAGCTGGGAAAAGCACTTGAACGCTTGTAGAAAACATTTTCTCCAAGCCATTTCTCTTTATCAGATTGTCTGCTGGAGACATGAGAACCAGACACAAAACTGTTTACTAGAAAAAAAAAGCCTTATAATAATCGGTATTCTTTTTCACGTTTGTTTTGTTTTAAAACTTGTTACTAGATTAAGCTAATTGGCCTTGACCCTGTAATTCTGTTATGCAAGAATTGAGTGCCTACATTTCTTAAAACTGAACAAGGAGAGAGAGAGAGAGGAGAAGGGAGAAAAAAAATAAAAATAAAAAAAAAACAGGAACACCTATTTGCATTATTATCCCCATTACACTTAAACAGAAAGTGTAATTTAAATGTGCATTTTTTGCATGTTATAAACTTAGTGAACTTTCTCCCTTCTCTCTCCCCATCCTGAGTATTCCTCTGAACATTATTGATGTTAAGTAGGACATATGTTTTAGAGGCCTCTAGAAGTTTAAGAAAGGCCAAATCAAGTCCAGTATTTCCAAATTTTTTTTGTTCTGTCATGTTTCACAATTGCTTTGTAATCTCACATTTGTCAATTTCCAAGTTACTTATTTTATTTAGGTTCATAGGTTGGTACTAGGCTAACGGCCCTAGGGCCTATACAAGCCTAGCCAAAACAATTCCCCCGAAATTTCTTCCCACAATATTTACTTCCTTGGACCGCTGTCTTGCAAGGCGACTGATGTGATCCCCGGGGTGAATTTCCCATCTCCCAGCCAGTCATCAAGGTTCCTTTTGAAGAGGGCCAAGGAGGCGCTCTGCTTGACATGTATGGACAGTCTATTCCAGAGTATGGGGAGTCTCTGGGTCAGGAAACCTATCCCTCCAGTATGTTTCGTTCATTGTGATGACAAGGTTAGATCCCTGGGATTTTTGTAAGTGGAGCATGTCCAACAGCTCAGGGTTTGACATGGCCTTGTATGTTAAGCAGAGATCGCCTCTGAGTAGACGATATGCCATAGAGTATAGCTGGAGTTTTTTTTAGACAGCATAGGGCATCTGCTTTAGGCCTGTGATTCTTTTAGTGTGGTATTTCTGCGGCCTTTCCAGCTGTTGCAGATGTCTTGTGAGGTCCATACCAGATGGGGCGTTGTACTCTATAATGGGTCTAATGAGGGATGAGTACAGTGGGACAATTGCCTCCTTTTTTTCTGGATGGAAAGCCCTTAGTGATGAGTTGTGCCACATAGAATTTCCTCACTGTTGCGGCGATGTGGTTATCGAAGGTGAGACCACTGTTCACCTGGGTCCCTAAGTCTCTCATCACACTTTCAGTCTTTAGTGTACTGCCACATATGCGGTAATTCATGGGTACATGTTTTTTCCCAAAGGGGTAACTATACATTTCTTGGCATTAAGCTTGAGCCCATGGCTCTGGCACCAAGCATCTGTTTCTGTAAGGCCCTTTTGTAGAATTCCGCATCATTTGGGGATTCAGTAATGGCTCCCAGTTTGCTGTAATCTGCAAACTTTGTTAGCCTGTACTTCAGAGAAGTAGATGCCAAACAAGAGCGGTCCCAGGGCTGAACCCTGAGGTACTCCACTTGTCACTTGTCTGGAGCTGGATTTGGAGTCTGCTACTTTTACAGTCTGGGTTCTGTCAGTGAGCCAGTTGATAACCCATCGAGTGACGTAGGGCTTTATGCCCAGCTTAATAAGTTTTTATCTAAGATTCCAGAGTGAGGGATGATGTAGAAGGCCTTGGCGAGATCCAGATAAGGGAGTGTGGGACTGCCTTGCCCTTGTCCACAGCTCTGGAGACTGATTCGAAGAAGTCAATCAGGTTCAGGAGACAAGACAGGCCCTTCACAAACCCAAACTGGGTGGGGTCCAGTGTTTGAAGGTTGCCAATGTCTTTGTTTATAAGTTCCATGATAATGCGTTCCATGCCCTTGCAGACCAGTCTCATCAGACTGATGGGATAGTAGATGTTCATTGTGTTTCACTGTTGCAGTCCTAACCAGTGGGTTATCCGGCTCCCGGTAGCCTTCGGTCGGCCAGAATACCAAAGGTAAGTAAATATGACATCGGTTGGAAAGGGCACCAGAACGTCCGATACAAAAGGAGATGGCCAATATCACTTACTCAGTCTTCCTTGCCACAGAGCCCGAAGTAGAAGCAATTTTGCACGAGTGCCGATCGGCTGTTTTGGGTTCAGACTACAAAGTTGAAGTCCACTACAGCTAAGTACCCCATTGGGGATCCTCTTTTCTTGCCTTAAAGAATGTCAGAAAAAGTTAGTAATTGTCTTGCCTGTGGAAAGCAGATTCCCCATCGAGATTTTCATTCTTATTGTATTTGTTTAGGTCTTGACCACAGCATTCCTAATTGTGATCTTTGTGCTTCCTTTAATCCGCATACTATTTGTCGTCGGGGTAAACTTTTAGCTAAGAATTTTGGAGTGTGGCCTAGGTTCATCCGTATGGCATCCACTGGTCTTCAGGCTTCAGATATTCTTAAGAAGTGTAAGGATAAAGACCGCAACGGGCTTCTGAGGGTCAAGTCTTCCGATGACGATAAGTTGGTCGCCAGCCCTGTGGAAGCCAGTGAGGTGTCTTTGCAGCCCCTGCAGTCCGCGGATTTTCAACTGCAGGCCTCTGAAACCGTTTGAGTCCCCCCAGGTCTCTGGCTTCCATTTTGTATTCTGACCTTCCGCATGTCGCCTCTTTAGCTGGATCTGGAGCCACTAAGCAGGCACTGGTTTCCAAGGCCTACGTTCTTAGTTCTGACAGCAGGCACATACTGATGACTGCTACCACGACTTCGGCGGTGGCCAAACCTCCGGAGACCTTCAGACTTGCAGGTAAATCCTCTAGTCATAAGTTTGTAAAGAAACATGCTCCAGCTTCCTCTCATTCCCCTCAATCTCAAATGGTTAAAATGGGTAATGACCTTTTGATTCTTATTAGGGGTTCTCAGCCTCCTCCTTCAAAAAGGGGTAGGGATTTCTCTCCAGAAATTTTATCTTATTCAGGTTCTGATACCTCTAGCATTTCTGCTGATGAAGAGGTAGTTTCTCAGGTTTTTTTCTCCTTTTGAGGATTCAGATGGAGAGGAATCCATTCCTTCTGCTTCTCCTCCAGAGGATTTCTCTTTTGGTGATACTTTGAATACTCTTCGGGAGCATTTTAAATGGGGAAAGTGAGGATTATCCCCACTCTAAGAAAAGGATCAATGATTTTTGGATTTGCCTCAGCATAAGCCTCTGGCTATTTCTCCAGTGTTGGAAGTGGTTGATGATGTTTTTCTGGAAAATTTCTGACTCCAAATTCTGATGTTCTTCGTGTTTCACTGTTGCAGTCATTACATTTGGGTAATCCTGCTGGCAGGTTGCCCTCAAGTCGGCCTGAATTCCAAAGTCTTGGGGTCCTGCATCGGCCGCCGTCGCTGCTTCCCTGACGTCAGGTCGCCAGGGGTATAAACGAAGTAGCCGACGCCATTTTATTCAGTCTTTCCTGCTGCGCTGTGCCCGAAGCAGAAGCAGTTCGCAAGTGCCGGTTGGCCGACTCCTGAGATTTTCGAGTTCGAATTTCAGATCCAAAGTCTTTTATAAAGCTAAGTACCCCATTGGGGAAACTTTTTTTTTTCTTGCTCCAGAACTGATGTCAGAAAAAAATTAATAATTGTAATTCTTGTGGGAAGCAAATACTTCATAAGGACTTTCATTCTTACCGTATTCCTTGCCTAGGCCCTGATCATAACTTTCTGGGTTGTCGGTTTTGTGCTAGATTTAACCAATGCACTATTAAGCATCGGTATGATTTTGCTTTCACATACTTTGGACTCTGGTTTAATTATCCAGAAATGTCGTCAGAAAGCCATCCGACTACCGGAGTTCACAAAAAAAAACGGAAAGAAAAGGAAAAAGAAAGACCGCCGAGGCCCAAAACCGATGATGAAGCTTCTCCTAAGCCAGTCATCGGTTCGCCGGTTCTCAGTGAGGTGCTTTCGCAGCCCCTGACGACTGCTACTTTAGAGTCGCAGGCCGCTACCGACTCCCACGTGGAGTCGGCCATGCCACTGGAAACTCAAGGTATTGGAGCCTCGGACACTAATCCTTCAGATGAGTCCAGAGCCGCTGAGCAGGCACCGGCTTCTGAGGGTGTATTCAGACCCGAACAGCTATACATTAAACCGACTTGAAAGAGTAAAGCACCTTCAAAGGCAAAGAAGCAAACTCAAGAGCCACGTGGACAGGCCTCCATGCCCAAAAACAGATGCTCAAAATGGCCGAAGACTTGATTACCTTGATCAGGGGTTCCCATCCCCCTCCTGATGAGGCCTAGGCAAGAGACTGACTAAGAATCTTCATATCGGATTTCCATTTCTTCTGATTCCTCTTCTGATCAAGAATATTCCTTTCCCCCTATGAGGATTCTGATGCTGAAGAATCAATACCTTCAGCTTCTCCTGAGGACTATTCTTTTGAGGAAACCTTACATACCATGAGGGAGCATTTCCACTGGGAGAGCCAAGATTTTTCAGAATCTAAAAAGAGGCTCAAGGATTTCCTGTTACTACCTCAGCACAAGCCACTAGCCATCCATTCTGTGTTAGACATTGTAGATGATGTGTTTTCGGAGTCTAGCCTTACCCCTGACTCCTTACCTCCAGCTCCTCTTAAGCCTGACAGATATTACTGGGTTCCTGACTCACATAAATTCCTTTTTAAAAACCCTGCTGCAGACCCAGAAACTATTTCTCAGGGTCCCAAGGGAGTTAAGGCTTCCGCTGCAAAAAACCCTACCCCTTCAGACAGGGATTCCGGGGCACTGGATAGATGGGGAAAAAAGGTTTACACATCTGCTACCTTGGCTGTAAGGGCCTTAAACTGTCAGTTTCATATGCTCAAATATCAGCAACATGTCATGGCTTTGCTTAAATGGAAAATATTGTTAAACTCTGAATGTGCAGAAAACAAGGAAATGCAGGATATATTGCATGCAGCTGAACAAGTAGGAAAGCATACTTTACAATGTGGTTTTGATTCTTTAGAAGCCTCTTGCAGAGCCGCAGTTAGTGTTTCTGTAATTAGAAGGCATGCTTGGTTAAAGGAACAAAATCTGCTTGATCATGTTAAAGTTAAATTATTAGATGCACCTTTACAGCATGATACTTTGTTTGGTGTTGATGCAGAAGAGGTGTTAAAGAAAATGGAGGACAAGGCTAAATCTATGCAAATGGTCAATGATTTCTTACAAGTACAGCCACCTAGGTTTAGTAGACACTGGCCAACAAAGAATTGGTCCTTTTCTGTCAGACAGACCTCAAAGGGGCGGACCCAGACACCCTAGAGGCAGATCCCAGGCGCAAGGTTCATACAGATCAAAGCAGTGAGGTGCTTCAACCTCCAAAAGTGGAGAAGACAAATCACAACCTAACAGGAAACAGTCCCAATGACTTCCCCCTGCTTGCACCAAGCAGTTATTTCCTGGCAGCACCCTTAGGGGGAAAATTAGCACTTTTTTCTCAAAATTGGCACATTATAACCCAGGACAAGTGGGTTCTAAATATCGTGTCACAAGGCTACAAGGAGGCACAAAAACAAGTCTCATCCCTCATGGACATGAGGGCCATTTAACAAGTGCCAGAGCAAGAGTGGGGACAAGGATTTTACTCCACTGTTCTTGGTACCCAGAAAGGACAAGGAGGCCAATACTGGACCTATCGATTCTGAACACATTCCTGGATATACCAAAATTCAAAATGTTGACTTTGCAGCATGCTGGGCAAGAACGCTTGGCTTGTAACGTTGGACCTAAAAGAGGCATACCTGCATGTCCCAATCAGACACATATGCAGAAGATACCTCAGATTCAAGGCTGGCTCAATGCATAACCAATTCTCTGCACTACCCTTTGGCTTATCTACTGCACCCAGGGTCTTTACAAAGTGTCTGGCACCAGTAATTGCATTCTGCAGACAAAGAGGAATACAAATATATCCTTATTTGGACAACTGTCTAATTCAAGCAGAGAACAAGGACATCCTTCTGCTGCATCTGGTGTTTGTGATAACACTTCTAACATGCCTAGGGTACACAGTCAATGAAAAGAAATCAAAACTAGTACCCTCTTGAGATAATATTCCTGGGTGCAAGCTTAAATACAACTGCCCATATGGCCTATCTCACGCCAGACAAACAAAGGCAACTGACTACCTATTTCAAAATGTTAGCAACAAAGGCCCAGTTTTCTGCAAGAAAAATTCTGCAGGCTTTGGGCTTCATGGCATCCTGCATCCTACTAATTCCATATGCAAGACTACATATGAGGAAACTTCAATGGTACCTAAAAAGTGTTTGGACTCAACATTGCCACAGCCAGGAAACTATTATTACTCTAATTCCCTGCCTGCAACAGGAGTTTCGATGGTGGGCAAGGCTTGTCATCAAACAAGGAACAGCCATTCACATTACCCCCAGCCAGGCAGACACTAACAATGGATGCATCAGATTATGCCTGGGTGGCCCACATGGCAGGAAGATGCATTCGGGGAACATGGACCTCAAATCATATGCATCTACATATCAATCAAAAAGAGATGCTAGCTGTTCAAAATGCCCTGACAGCCTTCAAGGACCTACTTCATCCAGCACAATTACTGATAGACAGACAACACCACGGTCATGTGGTATATAAACAAGCAGGGGGGGGGGCACACATTCTTACCCCCTTTGCAGACTAGCCATGACTTTGTGGGACGCAGCATTGACTTTCCAAATACATCTGCAGGCACAATTCCAGCCAGGAAGGAAAATTACTCTGGCAGACGAACTAAGCAGAAACCTCATGGATCCACAAGTCTTCAGCATGATGACAAGGAAATGGGGACGCCCGGACATAGATCTATTTGCCTCCCCTCACAACTACCAACTAAAGAGATTCTGCACAAGGATTTATCACAGACAGGCATGTAAAGTGGATGCCCTATCCTTCAGCTGGAAAAACTATCAGTATATGCCTTTTTCCCCCTCTGCCTCTCCTCCCCAAGGTACTCCTAAAGGTCAGACAGGAGAAGCCAAAGATGATACTGATTGCGCCAGACTGGCCCCGCCAGCACTGGTACCCAATATTAAGGAGCTTGTCTCAATGCCCAGCTTGGACCTTACCTCAAGTACCACATCTACTGTCCCAGCAAAACAATCAGATCCTGCACAGCCAGCTCAGGACTTTAAACCTGGCAGCATGGCGGATAATGTAGTCATACAAAACACACCTCTCAGCAAAGCTGTGATGGATGTCATTTTGGAAGCCAGAAGGCCTAGTACCAGAAAATCTTATGCTGGAAAATGGAAGAGATTCTGTGCATGGAACCAGGCACAAGGAACAGATACAGCTCTGCCAGATATTCCTCAGATTTTACAATACTTAAGTGAGATGCTGGACAAAGGCCTATCTTTCTCATCTATTAAAATTCATGCCTCTGCCATTTCGGCTCATTACAATGCAGAGCCACCAATCTTTTCTCATCCCTTATTAAAACAGTACCTCGGAGGAGCCAAAAATTTTAGGCCTCCAATGAGATCACCAGTGCCTGCATGGAATCTCAACTATGTCTTGGAAAAACACACCCTACCTTCTTTTGAGCCAGCTGCTACTGCTGATATAAAGTTTTTATCTTGGAAAACAGCTCTGCTTCTAGCAATAACTTCTGCAAGACGAGTTTCAGAGCTACAGGCACTTATGGCTGTGGAACCTTTTATCATTTTTTTATCCGGACAGGGTCTTCCTGAGGACAAACCCAACATTTATGCATAAAGTGGTGTCCAGTGTGGCTCTTAACCAGACCATTCATCTGCCAACTTTTTATCCAAATCCACAGAACAAGGGGGGAAACAATTCTGCATTCTTTGGACATACACAGACAGCTTAGATTCTACTTGGACAGAGCCAAAGTTTTCAGAAAGACAGAGCAATTACTAGTGGCATATGCTGCAGGATCACAAGGAAAGGCTATCTCAAAGCAGACTATTTCAAAGTGGATAGGCCACTGCATTAGTTTCTGCTACTTGTACCATGGTAAGCCAGTGCCTAAGGGCATTAGGCCACATTCCACCAGAGCTGCAGCCACTTCAGCAGCCTTTTTCAGGGGAGTACCAACCAAGGACATTTTAGAGGCCGCTATTTGGAGTTAAGTGCACACCTTTACAAAGCACTATCATCTGCCACTCTACTCTACTCTAAATCCAGGGCAGGCTTTGCCACTGCAGTTCTGCAGGGTCTCATAGCCGCTCCTAATGCTGTTTAGCTCTAGCCTCCCAACCATAGCTTTGGGAATCTACCTAAATGTAATTACTGCAACAGTGAAACACGAAGAACATAGTACAGTTGTGTACAGTTACCATAAATGTAGATGTTCGAGTGTATTCACTGTTGCAGTCCAGGTTACCCACCCACCATGCCCACATTTCTTCTGATGGAACCTATGTGGTGTATTTGCTTGTGGATGAAGGTAAAGTTTATAATTGTTGCATGTAATTTTATATATAGATATAAATTTTGGCTACCCTTTCAAGGGGCACCTGACATCTGGGGCAACGAAAACTAAAGAAAATGGCGTTGGCTGCTTTTTTTATACCCCTGGCGACCTGATGTCGGGGAAGGGGCGACGGCTGCCGATGCAGGACCCAAGACTTGGGAATTCAGGCCGACTGAGGCAACCTGCCAGCAGGATTACCCAAATGTAATGACTGCAACAGTGAATACACTCAAACATCTACATTTATGGTAAGTGTACACAACTGTACTTTCCTCTTGCTCCCAGGAAACCTGACCGGTACTATAGAGTCCCTGATACTCATTTCTTTTTAGGAATCCGCTAGCTGACCCAGAGGTTATTTCTCAAGGGCCAAAAGGGGTTAAGGCCACTGTTAGCAAAAATCCTGTTCTGACAGAGAATCTAGGAACTTGGATAGGTGGGGTAAAAAAGTTTATACCTCTGCCACTCTTGCTATTGGGTCTACTAATTGCCTTTTTCATATGCTTAAGTATCAGCAGCACACCTTGGAGGCTATTAAGTCAAAATTGCAAGTGTGCCTCTTTTGGCAGAGAGTAAAGATATGCAGGATTTGCTGAATTCTGCCAGTCTTTGTCAATAAAATTCATTACATTGTGGTTTTGACATTCTAGAAACTTCCTGCAGTGCGACAGTTACTGGATCTGTTATCAGAAGGCATGCTTGGCTCAGGGAACAGCCCCTTCCAAAGCCCATCAAGTCTAAGCTTTTAGATGTACATTTATATAAGGACAGTCTTTTTGGCAGCAAAGCAGGGGAAGTGCTCGAAAAGATGGAGTATAAAGCCAAGACTATGCAAACAGTTAGACTTTCTGCAAGTTCAGCCTCCTCGGTTCAGCAGGAATTACCATTCTAAGAGTTGGGATGTTCCCTGATACTAGCAGATAGAACCGTTCTAGGACTAGAGGTTACAAATCTTTTAGGGGGCAGGTGGCTACCCTGTAAAGGTTTAAGCAATGGCATGCTTCCACTTCTAAGGCGGGAAGTTCTAAGCCTGCATCTCAGTCCAAGCATTCTCAATGACTCTGTCCAACTTCTTCCTGTTCCTGCTTGCCCGGAGTTTCCTTTAGGGGGAAGGTTGGCCATTTTTGCAAATGTCTGGGCTACCATCACGGACGACAAATGGGTACTCAGAATTGTATCCCTAGGACACAAGTTTTCTTTCCACACCTTTTCAGTGCCCAACGGATTCCCAGACGCTCCTCCAAACCAAAGGGCAGAAGTAGAAAAGCAAATTTTGTCTGTCACATCTGGGAGCAATAGAACCAGTTCCTGCTCGGCAGGTAGGACAGGGCTTCTATTCCAGACTTTTCTTAGTTCCAAAAAATAAAGGAGGCATCTGGCGTCCTATCCTAGATCTATCCATTCTGAACTCTTTCTTGGTAATTCCAAAGTTCAGAATGCTTACTCTCCATCAGTTGCTGCCAATGTTGGAAAAGGATTCCTGGCTGGTAATGCTGGATCTCAAAGAAGCTTATCTGTACATCCCTATCAGGGAAAGCTGCAGGCAGTACCTTCGTTTCAGAGTGGGCAAGCAACATTATCAATTATCTGCGATGCCCTTTGGCTTATCTACTGCTCACAGAGTTTTCACAAAGTGCCTGGCTCCAGTCCATTGCTTTTTGCAGGCAGAAGAAAATTCATATTTATCCATATTTGGACGACTGTCTTATTCAAGCAAATTCTCTGGAACTGTTGTTAAAGGGTCTGGAATTTGTAAAGACTCTTCTCTCTTCCCTGGGTTGCATTCTCAACGAGGAAAAAAAATCAAAAATGGTACCAACCAGGGAGGTAACATTCCTGGGAGTGAGTCTGAACACAGCCGCCCAGATGATACAGCTCACCCAGGAGAAGCAGACAGCTATTTCAGTTTCCTTCAAGGACTTGGCAAGCCTGTCCCGGCTCCCTGCAAGGAAATACCTGCAAGCTCTGGGATACATGGCCTCTTGTATTCTCATGATTCCATATGCAAGACTGCATATGAGGAAATTGCAATGGTACCTCAAAAACATTTGGTGTCAACATGCACATGACCTGGATATTGTAATTCCTCTGCTTCCATGTCTGCAGACAAAGTTTCTATGGTGGGCGACGGCCTGCCTACAAAACAAGGGCATGCCTTTCCGCCGAACTCCTGCCATTCAAGTTCTTACCACGCATCGGATTACGCCTGGGGGGCTCAATGGATGGCAGATGCATATAGGGACATTGGAATGCCCAGCAGATGCACTTGCACAGAAAACCTGAAGGAATTGATAGCAGTTCAGCAGGCCTTGCTGGCTTTCAGGCATCTTCTTTTTCCAGGAACTCTGCTTACCAGAGCAGACAACACCACAGTCATGTGGTACATCAGCAAACAGGGAGGGACTCCTTCTTACCCCCTGTACAGACAGAGCATGATTCTATGGTCCACAACAATATCCTTGGGCATGCATCTCCTAGCTGTTTCTTTCAGAGATATTCAGTGTTTTGACAGACCAGTTGAGCAGACAGACCCTGAATCCTCACGAGTGGCAACTGAACAGAGCAGTCCTTTTACAGCATCATTCAATGTTGGGGCACTCCTCGGGTGGATCTTTTCTCCTCCCCAGGCAACCACCTCCCACCACTTTTTTGCACCAGACAGCATCACAGCAAGGCCTGGATAGTGGATGCTCTGTCCTTCCCTTGGACGCTACTGTCAGTTTATGCCTTCCCACCTCTTCCTCTTCTTCCCAGAGTATTATTGAAGATCAGGGATGAAAGATCAAGGACTATTCTCATAGCTCCAGACTGGCCCAGACAGCATTGGTATCCACTGCTTCGCAGTCTCTCCCAATTTCCTCCTTGGCGTCTTCCTCTGAAACCAGATCTTTTGGTTCAGGAAGGGGGAAAAATTCTACATCGTCATCTTCAGTCTCTCCATTTGGCAGCATGGCTGATTGTATGAATCAATCCTTTTCTTCCTTTTCCAGCAGGTGGTTAACGTACTTTGTGAGGCCAGGAGGCCTAGTACTAGGAAGTCCTACGCTGGCAAATGGGAAACATTCTCTCTTTGGATACAGGCTAGAGGGGAATCTTCTTCTCAGCCTACTCTTCCTCTGATCCTGGAATACTTGGCTGATTTGCTTCAAGGTGGTCCTTCTTTTTCCTCTATCAAGATCCATGCTTCAGCTATTTCTGCTCCTTGTTTTGAGAAACCCATTCTCTCTCATCCCCTGGTGAAAATGTTTTTCAGAGGTGCTAGCAGCTTAAAACCTCCCAGAAGGGTGCCTTCTCCGGTCTTGGATCTTAATTTTATTTTAGAGAAACTCACTCTTCCTCCTTTTGAGCCAGCTGCCACTGCAGATTTAAAGTTTCTCTCTCTGAAAACTGCCTTCCTCTTAGCTATAACTTCAGCAAGGGGTGTTTCGGAGCTGCAAGCTTTGATCTCTGTGGAGCCTTTTCTCTTCTTCCATGCAGATAGTGTCTCTCTCAGAACTAATCCCTCTTTTTTATGCCTAAGGTGGTTTCTAGCCTGACTCTTAATCAGTCCATACACCTTCCTACTTTCTTTTCTAATCCTCAAAATAGAGGTGAAAGGATCTACATTCTCTTGATGTGCACAGACAGCTCAGGTTTTACCTGGACAGGACTAAAGACCTTAGGAAATCAGCACAGCTATTGGTCAGTTTTGCCCCTGGTGCTCAGGATAAAGCTATCTCTAAGCAAACCATTTCTAAATGGATTGTACATTCTATTACTTTCTGTTATTCCCTCCATGGCAAGGTTCCTCCTCAAGGGTTTAGGACCACTCCACAAGAGCAGCTTCCACGTCTGCAGCCTTTTTAAGGGGTGCCCCTACTGAAGACATTTTAGAGGCTGCCACGTGGTCTTCTTTTCACACTTTCACAAAGCATTATAATTTGCCTTTGTTTTCTAGATCCAGGGCAGGGTTTGCCTCTGCTTTTCTGCAGGGCATTCTCTCCAATCCTTGATTCTGCTGGTACCTTCTCCCTTTTCTCTGGGCTTTGGTAATCAAACCATTGGTTAGGATTGCAACAGTGAAACACAATGAACATAGTACAGTTGTGTACACTTACCATAAATGTAGATGTTCAAGTGTATTCATTGTTGCAGTCCTGGTTTCCCTCCCTCCCCCTTTTTTGGTCCTCTCCTGATCTCCTTTCCTAAGGTGCAGGCTGAATCTGGTTTATTTTACCAAGGATACTTTATTTTTGGTCTAAGACTTGTTTTCTTGGGGGCTGTTGACTGTTATGGCAAGAAAGACTGAGGAAGTGACGTCTGCTGCCTTCTTTTGTATCTGATGTTCTGAACATCTTTTACAACCCATGACAGCCGACGTCATATTTACTTACCTTTTTTATTCTGGCTGATTGAGAGCTACCGGGAGCCGGATAACCCATTGGTTGGGACTGCAACAATGAATACACTCTAACATCTACATTTATGGTAAGTGTACACAACTGTACTTCCCTGGGATCCAGTGTGGAGCCCCTTTTGTGGAGTGGGATAACTGTAGCTGTGCACCCCTCGGTGGGCACGAAGCCTGAGGTGAGGCTATGATTAAACATGACACTTGGGTGAGGTGCCAATTCATTTTGTAGTTCGTGTAGTACGCAATCCGGGATGTCATCTGGTCCCATGGATGCTGTATTCTTAGCTTTGGAGAGTGTGGTTTCTACTTGTGTGGCCGTGATTACCGGAATTTGGCAATCTTTTGATATTGAGATGGCCCCTTTTGGGGTTGAGAGGGGGGTGAAGTTGGCACTCAGTTGATCTGCCAGGATATTGGCAATATCCTTGGGATCAGTATATTTTATGCCATTCTGTTGTAGCTTAGAGCAGATGTGAGCATTGCCATTTAGATTATTGACTTAACTATAGAATGCCTGAGGTTGTCTTTGGAATGTTTGGCAATTTTATTTTCATAAAAAGCTTTGGAGGATTTTATGAGGATCTCAGCTTTTTACTGAGGCTGGTAAGGAATTTTTTGCATCCTGGGATTTTCCTCTTTTCTGCAACAATTTTTTCCTTCTGTTGTATAGTTTGTTTATGGCAGGGGACCACCAGATTGGCTTCCTTTTTTTTTGAGGAGAGCATCTTGGTTCTATTTGGGATGGCACGATTCATGCACGAGTGGATGTGCTCGTACAGTGCCTTAGTGTAGGATTCAACAGTCAAACTTTCAGCTCCCATCTGCATGGGTGTCATGAAGTTTGTCACTTCTGACTTGAGTAGCATGAAGTTGGCTTTGGAGAAGTTTTTTACGGAGGTTTCCTTACTGGGATGGTAGGGGTAGGATGTGGATGTCAAGGGGGATTAGCTTCTGGTCAGACCTGACCAATGAGGGGGTGACCATTGGTGTGGAGCATCTGTCTCCCATGTTGGTAATGACCAGGTCTAGGATATTGGAGCCCCTGTTGGGACAATGGATTAGTTGATCCAGGGCGTTGGAATTTATGCATTCCAAGAACTGTTGGGAAAAGTTTTTTTCCAAATGTTAATGACTTTAAGTAAGGCATATGGTTTTGAGTCCCCTGCAAGTTTAACAGAGACCAAGAAAGTCAAATATTTCCATATTTTCTTGTTCTATGCCTGTTCATTTCCTTCTCCCAAGCCCTGTCTCTTCTTCATTTCCAACTTGCTCTTGATTCTTCTAGTCAACTCTCTCGTGCTTTTTTCCCCTCTGTCAAGCATTTTCCATTCAAACACCGGAAAAGGCCTCACCGGTACAGTCTTTCCTTGGTCCACATTACCAGAAGAATAAGAAGCAGAAATCTCTCTGTTACACAGCTTTCCCCTTGCCATACAAACTTTTATATTTCTTTCTTAGCATGTACTTCAAAAAATGATTTTCTTCCTCCACAGAAAAACATTTTGAAGATAGCTGGGCACAGCAGCCCAAATCCCATGCCTGCCTCCTGCCATTCTCCAAATAATGGGATAAATTTACTTCTCCCCTGCCTGGTGCACAACGAGCAGTCACTCTCCACAAACACTCTGCCGCCTCCTATCCTTAACACCTTGTCCCCTCCTACCACAGCTCTGCCAAAATCAACTCCCTCCGCTGGCAAGACTGCATCTTTACTGTTAAAGGTCTAGGTTGTTTTCTCATAGCCAAGTTTGGAGTATATACTTGATGTGCCCTTTCAGTCAACAACTCCCACTGTGGAACACCAGCCTATTTGTGCTTTCATAAAATTAATACAGTCTGTTCCCTCCAGCTTCCCAGACACTGCAGAAATCAGAGGTACTCCCCACATGCTCCATCCTCCTACTCTATTTTTTTTAAACATCTCTTCTTGGACAGTCTCGCACCAGCCAACCCCTTCTCCACCTCGACCTCAGAACCTTGCATTCCCATCCCCCCCATCTGAATATACATTTAATTTATCTTCCATCCTTTCCAGCCTGCTGCTGTTTGAGTTGATGGACTCCATCGGTGCTTCATTTATTTCTAGTCAGGTCAGTGTGCATTTGCCTTACTATTTCCTGTAGTTTACTGGACATCCTATGTGGAGCTTGCACTGATTTTTGCTGAACACATACAGTATTTTTCCCAGTCTCTGTTTTTTCATCACTTTTTGTAGCTGATTTTCCTTCAAATCCTCTATTTCTTTTTTTTCCCTGGTATCCAGGCAGTGCACTTATTAGCCAGTTACTGAAGTTTATCCACAAATCTAGGTTCACTGGCTTTCTCCAAGTTTCTGTTTTCACACCGGGAGAGCTAGAATTAAGTAGTTACTCAGTGTGCTGCCATCTTATAGTAAAGCCTTTTAAGTTTAATTCTGGTGACCTGAGGGGAAAAAAAAGAAGCGATTACTAGAACATGAAAGTCAAAGTCTAAGCCAACTACATTTGAACTAGTGAATATTGTAACAGAGAGAAAAAGAACTGGAAGCTGTATCTTCAGAAAAGGGTAGGAACAAAATGGAAACTGGGTAACAGTGCATGCAGAATAAGGGAAGGCAGGAACTGATCAATTTATTCAATGCAAGATTAATGTTGACTATATAAAAGAATGTATGGGATGTATAATGTCTTAATTATGAACCATGTTAACATGGTTTGTTTTCGTTTATGTAAATTTATGTTTACTTGTGTCTTGTGTGACAATTCTATGAAGATGTTAAAAAAAAATGATGAAAGCCGTGAAAAATGCTGTTTCTAATAACTGCAAAGCTGTGTTTTTCCATTAGCAAATGTTCAGTGGTAATCAAGAAGTCTGCATCTGAAAACAACTGTATATTCTGTTCTTAGCGAGTCTGGTTGGTGGATAGTAAGCAAAATGTTTAAGGGGTTTACCTCACAGACAAGAAGTACAAGGTTTGATCCTTAGTAAGGGAAATTAACTAGGCTTAAAATTATCCAAAGGATACTAGCCTATTACTTTAATTTGTTTACAAAAGTTTGTCGCTGAACATTTTTCTGTGGAGACCAGCTGTCTGCAGGTGTAGGCAATTCACCTTACCAGATCTGAGCATCCTTTGCTGAGGGAAATATAAAATGTAAAGGTACAATGGAAAGTGTTTCAGTGAAAAATGAAGTTCTAAATGATGGGAACTGATTAACAGAGAGCAGCCCTCTTAGTAACTTTAATGATTTAATGCATTTAGTAGAACAGTGTGCAATTTAGTTTTATTTGAAGATATTCATAGCACTTTTTGAGGGTAAACGTTAATGTTTTCTGAAAGCTTGCAAACTGGATTCACATCTGGGAGGGGCATAGAGATAAAAGAGCAGACAGTAATCAATCAGTGTAAGTTGAAACACAGGCTTTGGCGTTGGCTTTAGCATGGGTAACCTGAATTTTAGGTTATGGAATGCCTGTGGGTGCAGCTGTCGATCTGGAGCAATTGTTCCTATCTAGTGGGTTAAATTTTATTTTTTTAGAATTAAAAGGTTTTGTGTGTATGTTTGAAGTTAATAGTGGGTGGGGGTGTTTTGAAAATGTTTAGTTTTTTTGAGTGTTTTCATTTAAACAAGGTTTTAAAATGTGACATAGGTCATATTGAGATGGAAAGAAACTGATAGAAATGATCTGCCGGCCAAACATTTAGTTTGTGCATGTAACACAAAAGTTGGAAATACCTATTTAAAAAAAAAACTGATGTGGAACAAGAGCTTTTCATCACAATGACTGCTCTCTCCATATTGTCTTGAAATATAAATGGCCTTATAGGTAAAGACAAAAAGGAAAGAGTATTGAATTAGACATTCATAATGTACATAGGAGTACTGCAAGGGACATATACAGGAAGACGTTGGCATGCAAATTTGAAAAAGAAAGGATTTCCGGTTGGATATTCAGTAGAATATCTGGGTCAAAGGAAAAGGAGAGAAATTATCCAAATTACAAGATGGGACCCTGTAGTGACAGAAGAGGAAAAAGACAGTAACGGTAGATTTGTTGTAGTGAGGGGCTATTGGCAAGAGGGGAGGATTATGCTGGCATGTATTTGTATTCCACCAAAAACTGTTATGGAGTTTAAGAAAATTTTAGGGTAAGTAATTGGCTTTCAGCAGGGAACATTACCTGTAGGTGGGCACCAGAACTTTATTTGGAATACAGATGATGTGTTAGGGGGACCTAGAAAAGAACATACAACAAAAGAGGGTAGATTTTTCAATAAATTTATGGAAATATTTGACATGGAAGACGTGATTTCAGTAGTGGGAACACAGAGAATGTGCATGTCATTTCTCAAGGTACAGTAACTGGGCTTAACTTGGATAGAAATTATATTTCACAAAAACATTTGCATTTAATTGAAAGCTGAAACACATACAAGCAGTAAAGGTTTCAGATCATGCACCAATACAAACTTGGGTAAAAATGCAGGGTAATGAAGAAAAAAATGAGAAAGTGGCTCTTTCCAAACTACCTGTTAAATTGAGAGGAATTTAAGGAACTGACAGTGAAAATTGTTAGAGTTGTTGGGGAAGATTGAAATATCTTCACAAGTGATAGCTACAGAGTGGAATAAAATGAAAATGGACTTTAAAAACACGATAGGAGTAAAAGAGAAGGAGGTTGTTGAGGTAATAAGAATGCTGACAAATGTCAAAGTAATACAGAATAAGAGTAATCTCACAGAGCAGGGAAAAACAAGAGGTGCTTGCTAAAGATAAAAAAAGAGAGTATCTAGATAACATGTATGCGTTTAGAAATACTGCTGTTAACCAACTATTTTTTGATAACTCCAGAGCACAAAAACCTTTAGCACCACAACACAGGCAGCAGAAATTAGAAAGGGCTGGTGCCAAGCTTAGCCTATAGAAAAAATAACCAGAGGCCCATCAGAGGTTTCAGAGATATTTTGGAAATTTTATGAAAATTAAATCATAAATGTGAAAATCAAGAAATAGCATAAATGAAAATATTTATGGAAGACTTAATTTTGTCAAGGTTTAGAGGTAGATGAGGCTCAATAGCTAACATTTAAGATGGGAAGAGATGAAACAAAAATGGTGATATTTAATCAATTTTAATGAACGTCTCCATTCCTGTGGAAGTAGTTAGATGGGCAGAAAATGGTAACAATTTGGAAGATTTGATTTAATAGTAGTTAAAAAGCAAGGGAAGCACTGCCATTTTGGAAGAAAGCTGTAGTGGCTGTATTACCCAAGGACAGTAAAGAGCTACATATAGACCCATTTTAATTCTAAACTATAGTTATAAAGTGGTGTTGTGTATACTGGCTAAAAGAATGGCAAATGTTTTGACAAAATTGATAGATATGGTTCAGTGTGGTTTTATAGAGGGGATGCAAATGTTTGACAACATTAATAGAACATGATCCAGAGGGAAGTAGTGTGTAAGAAAATAAGTCTTGTTCAGTCTTGATGCAGAAAAAGCATTTGGCAGAGTAATCTGGGATTTTATGAGTAGAGTAATTGAAGAATTTGCATTCCCTGACGCAGTAATACGTTTAATTTGTGTCTCTGATTCTCCATACATCCTCCTTATTAAAGTGAACATAAGAACCAGTCAGGGGTGTCCTCTTTCCCCTTTATTTTCTTTTTATTTAGAGCTATTTGCAAATAACACGAAACTCCAAAATGCAAGGATGTAATTGGTACAGTAATAAAGAAAAGTTGGCTTCATTTGCAGTTGATAATATTTTCTACCTGATAAATCCAGAAAAGGACATGTCAATGTTGTGGAACATTTTGTGATAGTTTCAAATCTTTTTGGGATATAAAATTAACAAAGATGAAACAAAGGCTATAGCCATAAATTGTGTCCACACAAATTGGTTCAGCAATACCCATATTTATGGGGATAGTATAAGATGAAGTATTTAGGAGTATGGATTAAAAAAGGATCTGAAGTAGTTTACTTCATTTGATCTTCAACCTGTGGGTACCGAATCTGTATCTGATTCGAGTTAGCAAGTTCACTAGCATCTGCTCCAAGCTCCTCCCCTTACCCATAATTCACTTCCACTACCTTCCAACCCCCAGATCTCATTTGCCATGGCTTGCCAGAAGCATCGTGATCCTGAGCTCCGAGTTTGTGAGTTGGGTTATGTGATAAGTTAGCAGTTTTTTGATAGTTGGTTGAGTGTTGGCTGTTAGTGTAGGTTCCCTCTCTCTCTCCCCTCCCAGGTGCGTAGTGATTTTAGTTTTTTTTCTGTAGTTTTTAGTGTTAGTTTGCGTGTGTTGCCCCCCCCCCAAGCGTTCTTTGTGCCTTTGAGTATGTGGCGAGTGGGTCTAAGTAGGAAATAGTTTGTTTTTCCTTTTCCTTCTCTTGTTTGTATGTGAATTACATTTTTTTTTTCTGTGAGACATGGCTGACCCCAAGCCGGTCTGTAAGAGGTGCACTGAGTGTGGCTACAAATTGTCACCAGCCGATGGCCTCACTCTTTGCGTTTTGTACTTAGGTGTAGCCCATTTAAGTACAGATTGTACCATTTGCGTGGGTTTTAACCCGCACGCTATCAAGGATAGATGGGCTAAGTTGGCCTTAAAAGGCCTTCTACCCACTACTGAGGTGGCTGCCTCTTCTACTGCTTCGGTCACAGCGGCTGCTTTGGCCACCTCCCCTTCCTTCTCCTTCCTCCCAGGCTGGGACTCGCACTCCCGTTTCTAAGCCTGCGGAAGTGGAGCGCAGAAAAGGCAGAGAGAAGTAGAGAGAGCACAGGTCTGAAAAACGTAAGAGGGTCCTTGGACCATTCTACTTCTACTCCCGCCAAGAGTCGGTCTAGGATCCGTGACTCCCCTCGGGTCTGATCTCCCAAATTTTCTACGGAGCCAGGACCACCATCTAGGGCCTCAGTTCCTCGACCCGCCAGGTCGGAGTCCGTGGCCTTGTCTAGGTCCACCCAAAGCCTTTCCGAAGTTGACATGGATAAAATGATGAGGTCCATTTGTACTTCAATCCAGATGGGAGTCTTACCAGCCCCCTCTCCCTCTGGAGGGGAGAGCTTTCTTCCTTTCTCACACCAATTTCTCTTTCTCCGATCCGACCACCGGGTTTGGAGTACTTGGACCCAAGGATGGCCTTAGTCAGGGGGTCGGCTCCGACGGTACCTGTCTCCTTGACAGTGGCAGCTGCCTGGAGCATGTCGGATCCGACCAGTTCAGATCAGAGTGGCTCTCTCTCAGCCTGGGTGTTTGATTCAAGGGTGTGGAACTTTTTCCATCGGTTCTGGTGTTGTTGGGCCAAGTCCCCCCTGGAGCTCCATCCACTTTGGGCCCGGCTCCGATTCTCAAGTCGGATCTGAAGAGAGAAAGGTTTCCTTACTGGTGGCTCAGGAGGCTCGTTCTCCCTCTACATTTGACGTGGTAGAAAGGGTTCTGTCCACTGGATCGAGCTCCTTGACTATTTCCTCGGACTCTGCCCCGACTCCCTCGGCTTTGTCTACGAATCCCATCATTTTACCAGAGGGACAGCCCATGCTCGAGGAGCCCCAGGCGGTTCATTCTGAGGAACAAGTGGCTTTCGAGTTCCCCCCGGAGAGCCCCGCCAGAGACTTGCCTCGCAAGCATACGTGTAAGAGGAGGCACTTGGACCCCCCCCCCCCCCCGAGTCCCTCACCGAGGACACTGATATGGATGATGGGGAAGGTTTCACCAGATCACATCCCGAGGATGTCTCCTTTGGAGACATCATGGAAATCCGCTGCCAGCGGGGAGGTTGGTCCACCCCCAAATCTTCCTCTGACGAATCCGTGTTCCAGGAGGCTTTTGGCATGAGTCCATCTACTTCCTGGGTGTCCCCTCCCGCAGATCCCCTGGTAGACCTGGTCATCTTTGTGGGCCTGGAAGGAACCAGACACTATGGAACCAATCCTTAAACATCCAGACAAAATTTTGAGTCCTCCCTCAGACCAGCGTGGAAGAATGGGTCCCCTGTTGACGCTTTGGTGGTAGTAGCAGCCACCGAGAAGGAACTAGCCCAGGAGAGTTGCTCTGTTCATCCCCCTGACTGAGAGTCTAGGATGGTGGACTGCTTAGGGAAGTGGTTTTATGCATCAGTGACCTTTTCCATCAGAGCACTGAACTACCTAGCCCACGTTGTTAGACTGCAGTGTGACCTGGTCAAGGAACTGGCCGAGTCTCCCCCTAAATCCATGTCGCAGGAGGACAGACACATTCTCAGCAAGGATGGCCACTTTTAAAAGCAGTTTCCAACACATCCATGCGACTCCTTTCACATGCTACTGAAGGAGCGGCTAAGGCAGCTGGGTCCGGCGAGTCCATGAGGCGCAACGTCTGGCTCCGATTATGTCAGTTTTCGGAACCTTTCAAGCTGTCCTTTGCCAACACCCCTTATGACAACTCTACCCTATTTGGTAAGCCATCAAAGAGACCTTGGTCCAGAGTGAGAAAGACGGGACACTGTCTGCTGTTGGGATCTGGTTCTTGAACCCTCAAAGATCCTTTTCCTGGAATCAGCGAGGGCAAAAGAAGATATGGTTCCGGAAGTCTCAGTGTTCCTGGGACACTCTAGGCTCTTCTTCCCCCCAGAGGCAGAGGGGGACAGGATAGACACTGGCCCAGAGGCAGAGGGGGGGGTCAGAGGAATTTTGGGTCTCGAGAACCATTCTCGGACAGGCCCGACAGCAACCCTGAGGGGTTGCCCGACTGCCCTACTCTGGAGTCAGTCGGGGTCGATTGTCATTGCTCCTGGCAGCATGAGAGTCCGTAACATCAGACCCGCTGGATGCTTCAGATTATATCCAGAGGATACTCTATCCCTTTTGTGGTTCCTCCCAAACCTCTCAAACACCTCCCGGACATACCACCCATGCAAAGGGAGGCAGCAGCACTGGAAATTTCCAAGCTGCTAGAGAAGTGAGCCATCGAACCCGTCCCCCCAGACCAGTCCGGATCAGCCGTCTACTCCAGGTTCTTTTTGGTGCCAAAGAAAATAGAGGACTTGAGGCCCATTCTGGATCTATCTACCCTGAACCTGTCAGTTGCCAAAGAAAAATTCCGGATGGTCACCTTACAGTCCATCATTCCAAACCTGCAAGAGAGCGACAGGATGTGCTTGTTAGACCTCCAGTATGCCTACTGTCACATGAAGATGCAGAGAAACTCCAGCTCCAGCTAGGAGTCAATCATTGCCAATTTTGAGCCCTACCCTTTAGTCTCACCACAGCCCCCAGGGTATTCAGCAAAGTGATGGCAGTAGTAGCGGCTCACCTGAAGCTTCAGGTCTACCCGTACCTGAACGATTGGCTACTCACTGCTCCCACCAGGTGTCTATTTGTCAAACCAGGGATTATTTCCTAAAACTTGCACTTCACTTGAGGATTACAATCAGCACATCCAAATGTCTTCTGAATCCTGTCCAGATGATAGACTACATTGGGGCATGGATAGACTTGCTAAAGTGCAAAATCTTCCTTACCACGAAGAGAGATTAAAACCTGAGGATGCGTGTTTCCCTGATCTACCGTTCTCACCTTCCTCCAGCAGAATTGGTTTTGAGGGCCCTAGGTTCTATGGCAGCGACCATAACACTTCTTCCGTACGCCCGGTTACACATGCGAGTACTATAGTGGACTCTAGCGATGCAGTGGTGTCTGTTGGATCTTCCATTATCGTATCCTATACACCTCAGTCGAGTCTGCAGGCCATCCCTTCTTTGGTGGATGCACTCTCTGGAAATCCTGGAGGGACGACCTTATGTTCCACCCCCTGTCCAAGCCACAGTGACCACGGTTGCCTCCCAACTTGGGTGGGGGAGGCATTGTTTGGTGGTCCCCTGTTAAGACCAGTTTGCATATAAACGTTCTGGAGATGAGGGCAGTACTTTTGGCGTTGCAGGCCCTTCATGGCCTTTCTTCCTCTGAGAACCATTGCAATTCAATCAAACAACATGTCGGTGGTCTGGTATGTCATCAAATGGTGAGGGACCAGATCTTATCCTCTTTGTTGTGAGGCTATGAGAGTTTGGGAATGGGCGATCTCCACTGGTCGCTTTCTGATAGCAATGCACATTCTGGGATGGCCCAACATCCTAGCAGACAGGTTAAGTTGGACTGTATACTGATGCCTTACGAGTGGCTTCTTAATCCTTCAGTAGCGGAGCCGATCTTTCTGGAGTGGGGTCAGCCTTGCTGCGATCTCTTTGCATCTCCTTCCAACGCAAAGTGCAGTGAGTTCTTCACTCTGAACAGTCAGCTGGGGGAGTCCCGTAGAGATGCTGTAGTCCATGATGTCCTTCAAGGATGCATCTGCAGTCATAACATATGGGTTGTCCTGCTTCAGGCAGCCCTTCGGTCGGCCGGATTCCAAAGTCTGGGTCTGGCCTCGGCTGATGTCGCACTTTCCCCGACGTCAGAGCTTCTGGGGTATAAAAGCATCAGCCGACACCATTTTCCTCAGTCTTTCTTGCCGCGTGGTGCCCGAAGCAGAAGCTGCTCGCAAGTGCCGGTCAGTCAGATCCAGAGATTTCAGCTACCGAAGACTTCGAAAAAAGCTAAGTACCCCGTTGGGGACTCTTTCTTGCCTCAGCCGATGTCAGACAAAGTAAATGTTTAACTTGTGGGAAACAAATACCTCATAAGGATTTCCATTCTTACTGCCTTCCTTGCTTAGGCCCAGACCACGACGTATCAGCTTGTTTAGCCTGTGCCTCCTTCAACCGACGGACTCTTAGACGTCGGTCGGAGTTCGCAGAAGAATTTTTCGGATCCGCTTTTGCATATAAAATGCCGTCGGAGACCCCGACTACGCATTTGGCCAAAAAACACAGGGAAAAGGACCGCCACTCGCGGCCCGGGGTTTTGGCTGAAACCATGGCTAGGCCTACCGCGAGTGTCTCGGTTTTGGCTGAAACCGAGCCCTCGGTTCTTACTACGACAGAAACCATACCTCCGACAACCAAGGCCAGAGAGGCCTCGGCTGAGTCGGCTTCAGAAATCCCTACCGAAGCTAGCGCTCAAGATTTGTCCGATACCATTCCTTTGGACATTTCTACTCCTGCACGTGGGGCAGCTAGGCCCCCAGCTTCTATGTCTATTAAGGCCTTCTCCAGGGCTAAAGCTGCCAAACTTTCAAAAGCTTTACCTGCCAAATCTACTTCTCAGAGGCCTTCCTCAAGTTCTCAGGTCCTCAGTCTTGCTGAGGACCTTATATCCTTGATTAGGGGTTCCCAACCTCACCCAGACAGGGCCTCCCAACCTTCACCAGACAAAAGGCCTAGGACTGATTCCTCTGATTACTCCACGGATGGATCTGATTTGTCAGACCATCAGGAAGGGGCCTATTCTCCTTATGAGGATTCAGATGCTGAAGATTCTATTCCTTCGGCCTCCCCTCCTGAAGAATTTTCCTTTGGGGAGACCTTGCACTCTATGAGGGAACACTTTCAATGGCAGGGTCAGGATTTTTCTGATTCTAGAAAAAGACTAAGGACTTTTTTACATTTGCCCCAGCATAGGCCCTTAGCCATACCACCAGTGCTAACTGTAATTGATGATGTGTATAATGATGTTAGTTCTGCACCTGATTCTCTTCCCCCGGCCCCTGCCAAACTTGACAGATATTACAGGGTCCCGGATTCTCACTTCCACCTGTATAAAGCCCATGCTGCAGACCCAGAAACTATTTCACAGGGCCCAAAAGGTGTTGCAGCTGCCACTGCCAAAAATCCCCTACCCTCTGAAAGAGAGTCTAGAGCATTAGAGAGATGGGGTAAAAAGGTTTATACTTCTGCTACTCTTTCTGCCAGGGCATTAAACTGTCAATTCCATATGATACAGTACCAAGAATATTTGTTTGATCAGCTGAATAAGAAGCTTTCTTCTCCTGAACCTTTAGACCGTAAATCCCTTCAGGATTTGGTACACAACTCTCAGCAGGTCAGTAATCATTTCTTAAAATGTGGCTATGATGCACTGGAGGCTTCATTTAGATCAGCTATGACTGGGGCAGTAATTCGTAGGCATGCCTGGCTAAAAGAGCAATCCCTGCCAGACCATGTCAAGGCTAAACTCTTAGATGCTCCAATGGAGAAACAAAGTTTATTTGGCTCCCCTGCACAGGAGATTCTAAAGAAAGTGGAAGAAAAAGCAAAATCTGTGCAAACAGTAAAGGAATTTCTGCAGGTCCAACCTCCGAGGTTCAGCAGAAACTGGCCTTCCAAGAATTGGTCCTTTCCAGACACCTCCAGAGCACAGAGGGGCAGGAATAGACGCCCTCGAGGCAGAGGTCAATCAAAGGGTGCCTATAGGGGCCGTCAGTGGCAGCCTGCCAACCAGAGGAGTAGTGCCACAACTGCAACTACAACCACTACCACAGGACAGACACAATGACTTGACTCTGATTCCGCCTACCAGGGAACAACTGGAAGCTCCCTTGGGCGGAAAGCTGGCTTTATTCTCAAAAAACTGGCATTGCATTACAAAGGACACATGGACATTGCAAACAATAGACAAAGGATACAGGTTTCACTTCCACACTTTACCAAAAAGGAGCGGAATGCCATACCTACCACCAAACAAACCAGAAGCCAGAGGCTTTAAGACAAATCAAAAATTTACTTCAGATGAAAGCGATAGAAAGGGTACCATGTATGGAACAAGGCCAAGGATTTTACTCCAGACTATTCCTTGTACCAAAAAAAGAAAACGAATAGAGGCCTATTCTCGACTTGTCCGCACTGAACACATATCTCATTGTGCCAAAATTCAAAATGCTGACCCTACAGCAACTTCTTCCCATGTTGGGCAAGGAGTCTTGTCTGGTGACGCTAGATCTCAAGGAGGCATACCTGCACGTCCCTATCCGACCAGATTGCAGAAGACACCTCAGATTTCTTGCAGGATCAGAGCATTATCAATTCTCAGCATTACCCTTTGGCTTATCTACTGCACCCAGAGTATTCACGAAATGCCTGGCATCAGTAATTGCACATTGCAGACTTCAGGGAATTCAAATCTATCCATACCTGGACAACTGCCTAATACAAGCGGACAACAAGACAAAATTGATAAAGGATTTGGCCTATGTCATACACCTGCTACAGGCCTTGGGATACACAGTCAACATCCAAAAGTCAAGACTAGTGCCATCCCAAAGGATAACCTTTTTGGGTGCGGATCTGGACATAATAACTCAGATGGCTTTTTTCACAGAAGAAAAACAAAAACAACTTCCAGATTACTTCATGACTTTGACAAGACAAGCTCAGCTTACTGCAAGGAAAGTCCTGCAGGCCCTGGGTTTCATGGCATCCTGCATAATCTTGATCCCACATGCCAGGCTGCATATGAGGAAATTACAATGGTACCTAAGGAATGTATGGTCTCAACACAGGCACAGTCTAGAAACCATGATACCAATCATTCCATGCCTTCAAAAGGAATTCCTGTGGTGGGCTCAGGCCTGCCAGTCCAACAGAGGGTTGCCTTTCAACAAACCAAAACCAAGGCAGACCATCACCACGGACGCCTCAGACCTAGGATGGGGAGCACACATGGAGGACAAATGTATCCAAGGCCTATGGCTTCAAGGACAGCTAAACTTGCACATAAACCAAAAGGAGATGCTGGCAGTGAAGCATGCAATCGAGGCATTCAAACCATTCCTCCAGCAAGGACATCTGCTGATAAGGACAGACAACACCACGGTCATGTGGTACGTAAACAAACAGGGAGGCACGCATTCCTACCCTCTATGCCGGATGGCAATGGATCTGTGGAACCTAGACCTGAACCTCAATATCCAGCTGCAGGCCATATTTTTACCAGGAAAAGAGAATTCACTAGCAGACAGCTTAAGCAGGACTACCACGGATGCTCACGAATGGATGCTGCATCCAGACATCTTCAAACTCATAACAAAGAAATGGGGATTGCCAGAGATAGATCTGTTCGCCTCCCCTCTCAACCACCAACTGAAGAAATTCTGCTCAAGGACATACCCCCCACAAGCCTGGAGGGTGGACTCTCTCTCTTTCAGCTGGAATGCCCTAATAGTGTATGCATTCCCACCTCTCCCATTGATGTACAAGGTTCTACTGAAGATCAGGGAGGAACAGCCAAAGGTGATACTAATAGCTCCGGACTGGTCAAGACAACACCGGTATCCGCTACTGAGAAGCATGTCTCAGGCGAACTCATGGCCTCTACCCCTATGGCCTCTTCTTCTAACGCAGAACAATTTCAAGACCCTGCATCCAAACTTGAAAACACTGCAACTAACTGCCTGGAAAATTGCTTAAAACCAAACCAAACTGTCTTATCTCAGAGGGTCAAAGACATTATCCTGGAGGCTCGCAGACCCTCCACAAGGAAGACATACTCAGCTAAATGGAAGAGATTCCTCATTTGGAGCACATCAACGGGCACAGATGTCACAGTGGCAAACCTAGCACACATCCTAGAATACTTAGCAGAATTGTTCCACAATAGCCTGTCTTACTCTTCCATTAAGATTCATGCTTCAGCAATTTCAGCAGAATACAATATGGATCCTCCTATCTTCTCTCACCCTCTACTCAGACAATTTTTGAGAGGGATCAAAAATGTTAAACCTCCAAGGAGACCCCCTCTGCCTGCATGGGATCTCAATTTTGTGCTGGAAAAATTGACACTACCTCCTTTTGAACAAGCAGCATCAGCAGACTTACAGTTTTTATCTTGGAAAACTGCTTTCCTTCTGGCAATCACTTCACCAAGAAGAGTATCCGAGTTACAGGCATTAATGGCAGTGCAGCCTTTCCTTATTTTTCACCAGGATAGAGTGTCTCTGAGAACCAATCCTACTTTCATGCCAAAGGTGGTATCCAGGGTATCCTTGAACCAATAATTTGCCTACGTTCTTCCCTAACCCACAGAACAAAGGAGAAAAACTCTTGCACACCTTGGATATACACAGACAACTGCGCTACTATCTGGACAGAACTAAAACCAGCAGAAAAACTGACCAACTTTTTGTAGCCTATGCAACTGGGGTGCAAGGAAAAGCAGTTTCCAAGCAGACAATTTCAAAATGGATAGGAAATTGCATTCGCTTTTGCTACTCTTTTCATGGAAAGACAGCTCCTGAAAATAGCAGGCCTCATTCCACAAGGGCCACAGCCACCACTAAAGCTTTCCTACGAGGGGTGGCTACCAAGGACATTTTAGAAGCTGCTCCTTGGAGCCCCGTGCATACATTTGCCAAGCATTATAATCTACCTTTATACTCCAGATCCCGAGCAGGCTTTGCAACTGCAGTTTTACAGGGGATCTTAACTACACCATCCTTATCTTAGTACCTCCTCACCCAGTTTGGCTATGGTATTCTACCCATATGTTATGACTGCAGATGCATCCTTGAAGGACATAGTACAGTTTTGTACCTACCATAAATGTAGATGTCCGATAGGTATGCATCTGCAGTCAGGATTACCCACCCTCCTTCCCCTCTGTGGTATTCCTAGGGTGCTTACCCCTCTTTCAGCTAGCTGGGGGAATCTATTATGGTGTATTTGTTTGTTTGTATATATGTGTATATATGTGTATATATGTGTGTGTGTGTGTGTATATATATATATATATATATATATATATATATATATATATATTTTTTTTTTGCTACTGTTTGGAACATTCTACATTTATCCAAATTTAGCCTTCCTAGAGGGCACCTGGCATCTGGGGCAAGAAACACTGAGGAAAATGGCGTCGGCTGATGCCTTTATACCCCAGAAGCTCTGACGTTGGGGAAAGTGCGACATCAGCCGAGGCCAGACCCAGACTTTGGAATCCGGCCGACCCGAAGGGCTGCCTGAGGCAGGACAAACCCATATGTTATGACTGCAGATGCATACCTATCGGACATCTACATTTATGGTAGGTACAAAACTGTACTTTTGGCCTCCTGGTCTTTTGTATGCTTTATCCTCCAGTACCTCTTTTTCCAAGGTTTCTACAGAAAGCTTGTCGACCTGGGAACAGTGATCCTCATTGCCCCGTTTTGGCCTCGTCAGGTATGGTTTCCCTTCCTTTGGCGTCATCTTCTGGCTCCACCTTGGATCTTGGATCCCATTCAGGATCTTATTTATCACCCCTCGGGTGTTCCTAGTCCGAGCATGGACAGTCTGAAGCTCACGGCTTGGCTGCTCCAGTTCCCCTAATTGCTAGGACTTCTGGATTATCCTCTTCAGTCAGGTCTATTCTGGTGGCAGCTCATACGTCTTCCACCAGGAGGATTTACCATAGCAAATGGAAATATTTTTCCTTTTGGGCTTCTCAAAGGAGTTTAGACCCTTTCACGGCTCCTTTTCCTGCCAATCTTGATTTTTTTTTTTTTTTTTTTTTTTTATAGCAAATATTTTTCAGCAAGGAGCAAGCTCTTCTACTGTCAAAGTTCAATTAGCTGCCATCTCTCATTTTCATGTGGGTGATAATTCTGCTTCTGTAGCCACTTCCAGACTCTGTAAACGCCTTTAAGTACTTTCCTTTTACGCTCCTTGGTCAAGGATCCTGTTCCCCCATGGCACCTTACTATGGTTCTTCAAGCTTTGGTCGCTCTGCCATTTGAACCTGTAGCAAACACGGAAAGTATGTTTTTGTCTTGAAAAACAGCATTTCTAGTGGCTATCACCTCTGCTAAAAGGGTTTCAGAACTGCAAGCATTGTCTAGTAAAGTTCCATACATGATTGTCCATAAGGACAGGGTTTCCCTTCGTACCAATCTGTCCTTTCTTCCTAAGGTAGCATCACAAGTTACTGTTAACTTACCTGTTTTCTTTCCAAATTTTGCTAACAAAATGGAAAATACACACTCCACTTGTTGGATGTTCATAGACAGTTAAGTTTTTATTTATATAGGACTAGAACCTTTCGTAAATCTGATCAGTTGTTTGTGTCCTTCTCTAAACCCTTTTTGGGTAAACTTATCTCTAAGGTTACTATCGCTAGGTGGATTTCCTTGTTTATCCTTGAGGTCTATAGGGATAAAGGCTTGTCTCCTCTGAATCAGGTGAAAGCTCATTCGACTAGGTCAGTGGCTACTTCTGTGGCTTTTTGGTCAAGAGTCTCATTGGATGATATTTGTTCTGCAGCTACTTGGTCCTCATCTCATACTTTTATTTCTCACTACAAATTGGATTTGATTTCTAGAAGGAGATCATCTTTTGGTTCTGCAGTGCTCCGGAATATCCTTCCATGAGGGCCACCCAGGAGTTTAGTAGCTGGGGACTTTGTCCCACAGGTTGAAGATCAAATGAAGTAAACTACTTCAGATAAAGGAATTATGTACTCGCCATAACCTTCCATCTGAATAGTTCTTCATTTGTCTTCAACCATCCCTCCCTCCTTCACCCTGGCCTTACCATATGGACAGCCTGTTTGGCTGAAGTTTTAGGTGCGCAAGGTGTTTTTTGCAGGTCTGGCTCTCAGTAAAAGTGGCAGCAAACTAGATCTGGGGGTTGGAAGGTAGTGGAGGTGCATTATGGTTAAGAGGAGGAGCTTGGAGCTCAGAGCAGATGCTAGTGAACTTGCCGGCTTGGATTTGATACGGATCCGGTACCCACAGTTTGAAGACAAATGAAGTAGAACTACTCAGATGGAATGTTAAGGTGAGTACATAACTTCTTTTTAAGTTTTTTAAGTTAAGCTAAGGTTAAGTGGGACGATACTAAACAAAGAGAATACAAAAACTAATAAACTGGAAGGTCTTGTTTATGGATACAGAGCTTTTGGTTTCTCAGATTTTATTTTTTCTTTTAAGTCTCTTCCCACGTATACAAGGAATAAAAATGTTTTAGTCCCTTCAGTTTTATATATGTGTTAGACATATTTTCATCTGCGGAGAAGAAGCTGTGAACAATAATTAGTAAAGAGATGAGGGGATTTATCTTGGAGGGGAAGAAGGCAAAAGTTAAGAGGGATACGTTCATCTTCCATTAGAACAAGGTGGTTTATGATTACCTGATTTGAAGAGATATTTTAGAGCTACATGGTTGACTACTCATACATAACACTAGAAGGTTATTATTCAAAACAGAGTGGCATGATGATGTTGAGGGTAAGTCAAGAAATAGAATAGGATTTTTTGTGCAGATCCTCAAGAAAAAAAAAATAGCAGCCATACTAAGTATTGTATTCATAAAGTGGCAGAAAGTATTTTAAGAACTAAGCCAACACAAGAATGAAGAAAGGAGATTTTGTCAGTAGGGATGACTACAAGTAGATGTACAGAAAATCAGCAAGAGAGGCTTGACTTTTTAATGGAGAAAACTGGCAAAGGAACCGAGGTATTTGGAGCAAATAAGTAGAGAGTTAAAGGTAATAGACTGGGGATGAGGCCAAAAAGATGTTTGGACTTCAGGCTAGAGACAGCCTTTCCTACCAGGAATTGATATCAAGACTATATGCTAAGAGAAAGGGATAGAGTATTCTTAAGTGAAAGACCTACTCTGGTGTGTTTTTAGTCGAATTTAGAATAGAAGCTGCTGTTAAAAGTACATTTTAGTAGGGTATATAAAATATTGCATGATAACTTAAGAATGAATAGTTTAGAAAAGATTGTGAAGAGACTGGAAATGCATATTATAAGAGAACAATGGAAGGACATATGTATTGACTCCCAAGAATGCAGCCAAGTTCAGAAGGTTTAGGATCTTTGCTTGGAAGTGTTTGCATAGGTAGTTTTATACCCCAAGCAAACTTCTTGGATTTTTTCCACAGGTAGATGGCAAATGTTGGAGTTGTGATGTGGAAGAAGAACATAACCAGGAATGTATTTTGAGCATGTATGAGTTGGCAGATTTCCTTAATTACAGCCATTTGCTAACCCAATATTAACATCTTTTTGTGTGGTGGGACTCTGGATCTAAAGTGCCTATTGCATTTAATCTGTTGGCTGCCAAAAAGGCAATTACTAGAAACTGGAGTTTGAAGTGTAGACCCACTGTGTTTGAATTATTTAATATTGTTAAAGAGAGAGAGAATAGAACTGGAAGAAGTCTCTCTAGAAAAGGGAAGGAACAAATTACATAGAAATCAATGGAAATTGTGGGAACAATATATGCGTTATAATAATCAGAGAAGTGCGATTTAAGGGAAGGCATGAATTCAGCAATTTAATGTTGAACTAATAATGATTGCAAAAAAAAGTGTTGTGTAATGTGTGTAAATGGAAAAAGGCTAATGGCCCTGGGGCCTTTACAAGTCTGGCCATAGGATTACCCTGGTATCATGCCACCTGACCTTAGTTCCCAGTGCCTCTGTCGAGTAGAGCCACTGGAGTTATCCCCGGGATGAATTTTCTATTTCCCATCAGCTCATCAAGATTTCTCTTGAAGAGGGTCAGGGAAGTGCTCTGCTTGACATGTATGGGAAGTCTATTCCATAGCGTGGGCAGTCGTTAGGTTATGAACCCTATCCCTCCAGTACGTTCTTATTGTAGTAATGAGGTTGAGGTCGCTTGAGCGTGTGGTGTGGAAAGATTGGGATTTCTTTAGCTTTAGCATTTCTAACGGAGCTGGGTCAGACATGGCTTTGTAAGTCAAGCAGAGATCGCCTCTAAGTGGGTGTTATGAGACAGAGAATAGGTGGAGTTTTTTGAGTATGTCCATATAGAACAAGTGTTTAAGGCCTGTGATCCTCTTTGTGAGGTACTTCTGCGGCCTCTCCAGTTATTGCAGGTGTCATGCCAAATGGGACATTGTACTTGACGATTGGCCTAATGAGAGAAGTGTAGAGGGAGACCGATGACCTCTTTCTTCCTGGATGCAAAACCCTTAGCAATGAAATGTGCCACACAGAAGGATTTTATGACCACAGTGGCAATGTGGTGATCAAGAGAGAGGTTGCTGTCAACCTGTGTTCCCAGATCTCTTTAATAATGCCTTCTGTGTTCAGTGGACGACCATCGATGTGGTAATTAACGGGAATCATTTTTTTCCAAAGGGGATAACGACACATTTTTTGGCATTAAGCTTAAAGCCATGGTTCTGACACCAGTCGTCGGTCTCAGTGAAGCCATTCTGTAGGATGTCAACATCACTTAGCGAGTTAATAGCTCCCAACTTGCAATTGTCTGTGAATTTTGTCAGCTAGAGTCCCTTCGTGTTGGCCTGGACTTCAGAGAAGTAGATACCAAGCAGGAGAGGACGCAGGACCGAACCCTGTGGGACCCCACTTGTGACTAGTCAGCAGTCTGACTTGGAGTCAGAACCCACAGTGTGAAAGTAGCTATCTGTGAGCCAGTTTGCAACCCACCTTGCAACCTACCTAGTGATTATAGGGGTTGATGCCTAACCTAGTGGGTTTTTCTATGATTCCTGAGTGGGGAATGGTATCAAAGGCCTTGGGCAGATCAAGGTAGGCTGTATGAATCACCTTTGCCTTCAACCACAGCTCTGGTGACTGACTCAGAGAAGTTGATCAAGTTCTGCAGGCATGATCTACCCTTCACAAAACCAAACTGTGTGGGATCCAGAGTTTGGAGATTCCCTATATCCTTGTTTATTAGGTCCATGATGATGCATTCCATAGCTTTGCATATCAGTATGGTTTGTTTTCTGTTAATGAATGTTGGCTATGTCTTAAGCGATAATTTAATAAAGGTATGAAAAAGATGTTCGTAAAGCACTGCAGAGAGTAAAATTTAGGCTAGAATAGCTTTTTGAAATTGACAAATAGCAATATCTGCACAACAGCTGTAGGAAAACAAAAGCATAGCTTATGTTTTTGTTCAAAGTAACAATTGTAAAATCTATCTGTATATAACTATATGCAAGTTGTTATTGTGACTTTAGGCCTGAAATGAATGTGTTTCATTAGGAAATGCATATCTTTATTTTTATGTTGTAATCATTAGCGGACCGGAGTTCAGCTGTGGCATCCCCTAAACGAAAAAGCCGAAAGACACAAAGTATAAAAATAATTTGAAGAGACAATTCTTTTCATGTAGATGATGGTTTGCCTTCATGATGAGCGTTCCAGTACACCAGAATAGGTTTAACAGTTGCTTGTGAAGTACTCCCTTAATAGACAAGGGCAGCACATTCCAAAACTGTGGATACATTAGGTTAGTTGTCTGTCATTCCATCTGGTTGTGTTGATGTGGTATTATAGATTTAGGTCTCTAGCATGGATGTTTGCTTTACCACTGATTCTAGTTAGGTGAAGAAGTTTAGAGTGCTGGGTCATTCATAGCATGGAAGACTAAGCAGAACTTACCTTTCAAGAGTCTGTAACATTGTTTAGAGAGATGGGGCTTTTGGTCTGTCATAGTATCTTTGGGGCCATGGACACTGAAATTTATTTATTTATTTATTTTTTGAGAGGAGACTTTAAGGTTTCTCAAACTGGTTTAGATGCTTTGAACCTTGAAGAACCATGAAGTAAAATTTGTGCAAGATGGTAGTATTTTCTACCCACCACAAAGACATGATCAGTACAGAGTTTATCATTGTCATGTGAATTAAGGTCGCTGATGACTGTGCCAAATTTAAGTGGAATGTTGTATATGATGAGTAGTAGTGATGCCAGATTTACAGAAGGAAACTAAATTGCACCTGTTGGTATACAGAGCTATGTGGGACATGTTGACTTTTTATTTTTGTTTTGAAGTACATACCCAAATACCCTCAACCTTAATGTTGCGGGTTTTATTTTTAAACAACCATTTACTGCTACTACTCTTGATGCCTTTTGACGCCAGAAAAAGGCCAAGGAACCTCTGTAAATTCTACAGTTGAGCAACCCAGACACCTTTTTTGCTGAGGAGTTCTTTCACTTGGTAGACATTCAATCACTCCTTCCTTCTCTATACAGAGATGTTTGAATGTGTTCTTTGGATCTTCAGGATAGTTCTACACATAAAGATAGGAAGGCTGTCTTAAAGATTTTGCCACTTCAGGGAAGGAGGCAGTCCGTGCTAGTTGGTCTTCCATTTGGTCTCACCCCCCACTCATCTGTTATTCACAACTGTTTTGCCAGTGGTAGCATCTCGCCTGAAATTATGATGCACTAGAGAGTGCATCTCCTTTTGCTTGTTGCTTCTCAGTCAACATTTTCTCAGGATTCAGGAATTGATGATGGCAGCCCTTATGGTGGTGGCTAATGCTAATAAACATGAGTCCTGCATTGGATTTTCTGTATGCCATGGTCTTGGGAGAAGGTTCTTGTGAGTGCCACAGTAAACTGTTGGGGTCTACACGATGGGTGTGATATAATGGTCTGTTCCAGTTCATCTTTTGGTAGGAAGACACTTCACTCTAGAGAATCTGGTTGTGTGTATCGTTGAAGAGGCTTTTGCCCTAAAGTGGGCCACTGGAGTTTTTTTGCCTATGGGTTTATCAACATTCAGTCAGACAGAGGTGGTTTGATGCAGCTGCAAACAATGGGGTGGGCTTGTTTTTACCCCTAATGCAGTATGCAAAAGATGTATAAGCACAGGGTCTCTGGAGGCAAAATTCTTGCATACAAACACTCATAGTAACAGTTTGGTTGTTAGACTTGCTACACTCACCCCGTATAGTACTCACCCACACACAGACGCACTTAACTGCAATTTCTCACACCCCAAAGATATCCCAGATATTCCACCTGTAAAAACTATCCTCGTCAAACCAAAAAGCACTCAACAGAACATCATGAAACACTACACATAAAGCCACAAGCATTGTAGCCTCAACTGTCAAGCCCGCAAGGCAAGCCAGTACACTGCACAGGACTGTAGTCATATGGGACTGTATTGTACAACATGCTGATACCCCACTCACCAGGCTGAACAAGTAGAAAATAACGGTCAGTTGCCAGTCAGGGGCAGGATCCACCAAATTATACATGCACTCAAGTCATTGCACCACAGGTACCATGTATGTGTAAATGACCTGAGATGTCATTTGACTATATGAAGAGAGACCTTGTGATGCTCTCAGACTGTGTCACAGGCTGTTAATGTGCCTAACACTAAGCAGTATTCTTCCTTCACAAAGGATGATGCCACAGTGCAAACAGAAGATGATTGACTTCAATAATTGGCTAAGGTTTTGGTGTCATTTTAGGGAGGTACAGTATTTGTCAGAGTGGGATATCATGGTTAACGAAGCACATTCCTTTGGTAAGGTTGATCTGCACCTTTCACCCCTAGGCTTTTGAATGTTGACTAAAACATTGTGCTCCCCCATATTGCATTTTTAGGCAATGCCAAATTGACAAACCTTACATCGTAGAAAAATCTACCCAAGGAAATATAAAGGTGCTACTGCTCAATACCAGGAGTCTAAACAGGAAGCTCCACTCCCTATAAGCTCTCCTCTCCTGGAAAATGCAGACGTCTCTGTAGTTGCAAAGACTTGGTTTACAGCTGCAGAGCATGTCATGGCAGTGCAAGGCTTCAGTGACTTCTGTACATCTAGACCAGTAACTGCACAGATGGAGTAAAAGTGGAGATTTATCAATCTACATCAATAACAAGCTTAACTTTAGATTGGTTAAATAGGATGACACATTGGAGTTCCTCCACTTTCAAATTACCATAGACAGTCCCATACCATATCCTAGCAAACTGTAGGTCACCCTCTGTATCCCATGAAACCCATAGCTTAGACTTATTGGAGACTCTCGCCATTTTGCCATATACCATACTCATGTAGGTCTGTAATTATCCATCTATAAACTGGGAATCCTACATGACCACTAATTTGCAGGTACAGCGATTCTTAGATTTTGTAAACACAGACACCCTGTACTAGTTAGTGCATACACTTACTAGAGGTACAAATATATTTAAACCTGGCTCACAAATATGGGAGCGTGCTGCATCCGCCACCGTGCTTTGTCCTCTTTCTAAGGTCAGATCACAAAGCAGTCTCATTTGAAATAAGAATCCGTTCTGTAACTCCAGCAAAACCCTCTTTAACAGTTAGAAGCTACTCCAGGGCAAACTGCTTTTTATTAAGTGATAACCTGTCAAAATGTCAAGCCTTTCTAAACACAGACAACACAGCAGCCTTTGTCGATTATTCACAGAGGCTCTGTACAACCATGTCCGTGATTGCATTGAGACTGTTGTGCCTCCCAGAAGTAAGGCCAAAATTAACTGAAAAAACACACCCTGGTGGAATTCAAAATTAAATGAGATGTACAACTAAAGAAAAAAGTTATAGCTAAAATTAGGAAGACGAACACCATTAAAAAAGAAAAACCCTCTCTCATCAAACTGAATAGACAACTAAGATGATCAAGTCCAACAAAGCAAATTTTGATGTAAAAAATAGCATCCCAGGCCAAGGACCAACTGAAAAGGTTGTCTTTAGTTATGTTTGAATTCTCAGAGGCAGTGTACAGCATTGCACAGAACTGTTGATAAATGGAGACACTTTTTCATGGAACCAGGAGATATAGCAAATCTTCTGGCTGATAAATTCAGCTCCAACTTTAGCCCACTCTCACCTCCAGACACATCCCAGGAAATACTACCCAACATAACTCCTCCCACTGTCAGTAAGGAACAAGTCTTGGATATGATGTTTAAAGCCAAAGCTACTGCTTCGACGGCCCTGATAATATCCCAGGATGCCTCCTAAATAGTCTGAAATGTGACCTGTTGGGTCCACTGGAGTCACTGTTCAACCATGACCTCTGCATAGACTTTGTGCCTCAGGAGTGGCGGACTGCAACAGTCATCCCTTTGGACAAGGGTGAACCATCAGCGGATCTCTAGAACTAGACACCCATTAGTCTGAGTGGTCTGAAATGCAAAGCCATGGAAAGAATTGTAGTGGGAATGATTAACAGTGATGGGAAACTTTCAGACACTGGACCAATCCAGTTTGGGTTTGACAAAGCAGGTCCTGCCTACTAAACTTGGTGGACTTGTTTGTGAAGCCACTAAGATGATGGATGAGGGCAGAATGATGCATGTTGCCTGCCTTGACCTATCTAATGCATTTGATACAGTACTGCATTCGGGTATTGTAAACAGTCACAGAATTGTACATAAATTCCTGTGTAATTCATTGTATAGTCAGCTAGCTCACAAACGGTACCCGGGAAGCTAGGATTGCAGAGACCACATCCACAAAGGCCTGTCACCAGTGGAGTCCCCTGAGGCTCTATGCTGGGTCTGTTCCTCTTTGGCATGTAGTTTTTCAGAAGTGAAGATCAATGTCAAAGGCTCTGGCTTACCAAGTTTGCAGATGAATGCAAGCTAGGAGCAGTCATAGAAACCCCCAAGATAATGAAATTTAACAGGAAAATCTAACACAAGACAGATGATGGCATGGCTTAAAACCTAGTGCCTAGAAATGCACGAGTACTAATAGTACTTTTTTGAATTTGGCAACCCAAGTGAAACACCCTTAAAAGTAGATCCTAGTAGTCGGGGATTTGGGTACTTGTGTAGATTGTAACCTGGCTTTTGAACACCATGTGTCTTAAGGTAGTAAGGAAATCATTTTATGTCACACAACTTGTAAGTATAGACATGGTATCTAGATCTAGGTAAGTTATCATGCCACTGTACTTGGCTGTCATCAGAACTACCGTTGAGTATAATGCCCCCATCAGTATGTACCTGACCAGGCACATACAATGAGTACAGTGTCCACAGAGGTTCTTCACAAAAAGAATACAGGGCATAAGCACAATGGCCTTTTGCAGATTGTCTCAAAGCTCTGTCTATCTGTACTCTTGTTTCCTATAGACTGCTGAGAGGCAATTTATGCCTGGCATACAAAGCATCATTGGCTCTTGCTCTAGTTGACTTCTTGCATAGCTGCAAAATGAACAGCACCATAACTACTAGATGTAAGGATTTAAACTTTGTTTGCAATTTACATGGGATGTTTGAGGGACAGATTTGTATCTTGGAGAATCCCCATTCCATGGAATAGGGTATCTATCCTTGTGAAACAAAGTCCTCCCCTTACCCTATTCAAGCGCAACTTGGAACAGTAGATGGGAAATTGGAAATTCACCCTTTTGCTGACACCTATGTCTGTGATGGACAGATGCAGCCATTAAAGCATGCTTTAATTAACATACACCATTAAAATAACCTCCAGTACACAGTAACTTGAGGGATGCATTAGGGTTGCATGGTTAGTCTTACAAAGCCCTCCGTGGTTGTCGGCCTAGTTATACAGCTATGAATATTGTACAGTGAATGATGAGCATATCATAGTGACCTTCAATAATGGTCACTTCTTTTTACTAATTCACTCTGGGGAAAGCCATTTGCTTAGTAGACAGATTGAATGACTAGTTACTCATGTCACATGGCAGTTGTAGCAGTCCATATGTTGAAATATCTTTAAGAGTTGGGGTAGGTAACCATTATGGGATTGGTTTGCTTCCACAGTAAGTGTCACTAGTACTATCTTTTGAGTCTTCCATCGAATGGCTGACTTTTGGTTGCCTTTGTAAGATTTGGCTTCAGGGTCTCCTCTAAGCTTTTCAATTTCTTTGATTAGTTAAATTTGTTTAGAAATTTCCAAGACCAGGATCATTTTGAATACAAAGTTTTGTCTAGGCAACTTGACTTTCTTTTCTACATGCCTTTCTTTTAGAACCTCCACTTTGGCTGCACCTACTTTGGAGACTACTAATTCACTCATCTGAGTATGCTCATCGTGGATCTCTGTATATTGACTTAATTTGATTACTCAGTTTCAGTGAGAGCTGGGCCTCCACCCTCTTCCCAATGGATACTTTATACCACCTCATATGAAGAGGCATTTTGCCTGATAATAGCATAAGGACAAGTGGAAAACTGTTTTGTTGAGCCATTTCATAAAATCTTCATAGGATCATAGGAGATTACTAGGCTATCGACTTGGAGGTCATTTTAAGCCTAGCCGTTTCATCCCAATGTAATACCATCGAAATGCTAGTCAGTACCCAAGATTGCATTTAGTGATGACTGCCCATGTCCATGAGGGTTGTGGGCTCTATCCCTGGTAATAATTTATGGTGCCCCATTCACTTATCCAGGTTCCTGTTGAACAGTGACATAGAGGCTCTCTGTTACACATGAATTTGTAGCCTGTTCCAAAGACGTGGCAGTCACTGGGAGATAAATCTCTTCCTCCAGCATGTCCTGTTTAAGTCGCAGGTCATATTTTGTAGGCCAGGCATAAGTCTCCCTTAAGACATCTATACAATATGGAGTATAGTGATAGGAACTTTAGCTGGTCTGTGTAAGGCACATGCTGGAGCCTCTTGATCATCATTGTTGGAAACCTCTGAGGTCTCTCTAATTGCTGCAGGTGCTTAGTGCGGTACATGCCGAACGGGGTGTTATACTCAATTGTAGGCCGGATAAGTGCAGAGTATAGGGGTCATAACTTCTTTTGCTCTCTAGGTGATGCCTTTACTTACCAAGTGTGCTATGTAGAAAGCTTTCCTTACTACAATAGACACATGGTGGTCAAAGTTAGGTTGCAGTCATCTTGTGATCCCAGGTACCTTACCACTTCATGGGTACTTTGGATATATTTTTTGAAAGAACTTGAACATGTTGAAATAATGTTTATTGAAAGAGGGTATCCTAAGGAACTCATTACACCGATAAAAGAATATGTAATACTGGGTAGACGAACTAGGTACAAACCACTACTAACCAAGGTTGATAATTTGGTGGCTAATAATGGATTAAATGACAATAATATTAATAAAAATCATATAAATGAGGTGAATGATGAAATAAACACGCAAAATATAATGAGAACTAATTTTACACCATATCTTACTATTACATACTATAAGGATGTTGGGTGGTTGAGGAAAAGCATCCATGAGATATGGAGTATGTTTAGGAATATGGCTGTTAAGACAGATGTATTTAAGAGTGATTTAAACTTAGCTTAAGGAGAAACGAGAATATTAAAAATATCCTGGAGAAAAAGAAAATGGAAAGAAGTGGGACTAACAAAAAGCACGGAACTTTTAAATGTGGTAGATGTGCACAATGTCCATATATTGCGGAAACAAAAGAATTGAGAATACCAAGTTTATCATTAACTTTAAGGGCCAAAAAATATAGTAGTTATTCAAAAGGGGTAATTTACTTGGTGATGTGTAAAGCTTGTCAAAAATATTATATTGGCAAAACTGAGAGACATCTCAGAAATAGAATATATGAGCACATAAGAGGTATAAACAGGCATAATGAGAATAATGCTTTGTATAGGCATGCAATAGAATGTAAAAAAGCAGACTTTAAATTTTGGGTGCTCGAAGTAGCTGAACATATGGAACGTGGAGGTGATTGGCAAACTAAAGTTGAGTATAGGGAGATGATTTGGCAGTTAAGATTGGATGCTTGTAGTAATGGAGGTCTGAATGACCACATATCGATTACCCCTGCGCTGAAAATATTAGCAATGGACCCGAAGAAATTAAAATGTTACGAATGACTGCTTATTTAAATAAATGCCTATATTGGGAAGTTTACAGACCACAATTACCTCATAGCCTTAAATTATAAATGGTAGCTTTTTATAACTTTTTTTATAGCTTTTTTATAGCTATTTTAGATTTGTATTTATGGATGTTTTGCCGCCTCTCCACATATTATATATTCATATACTCATACATTATTTATTATACATCATATATTTATATATTTTTATTTTTATACTTGTATTTATATCCATCTTTATAATAGCCTGACATATTATACACCTAATTATTTGTATATTCATATATTTACATTTATATTTATATTTATATTCATATTTTTACTTAGATAATATATTATTGTATATTTTACATACATTAAGGAAGTTTTGGATATATATTTTTATATTTATGCTTATATACATATATTTCATATACATAATTACTTTATATCATGTTTATATGTATATTAAGTTTTAGAAATTGTTCTTGAGCCTCTGGTTATCTTACAATATGTACTATTTATATTTTATAAATTATACACACTATATATTTCATTCATTCATATTTGGTAGGGCATTTATGTAAACTAGGAAATAGTACAATAACACTCATAAGTATTTTTTAATCTAACAGCATTAAACGATGGTTTTTAATATGTGTTGTTTAGAGCTATAGATATATTTAGAGCACTGTGTCATGAAAGCGAATGTCTTTTTAAAAAATGTGGTTCAACTGTTTATACTAATTAACTAATTAATTAGAAACATCATTGGAAGGCATATAAAAATGTAACTGATTAATATAGAACAGATTCTGATGAAGTCTCCGTAAAGGAGACGAAAGCGCTTAATCTATTTGTTTGATTTTGACTATGTTCTTGTTTTAATATTAAACTGTTTAAAAATTCCTTCATTTCGTTGGTGGTATATGCTGGTGACATGCGTATAAGGTGAAGCAGGAACTGAAGAGGTTTTACTCGGGGCAGCCTTAATAGTGCCGGAGCAGTGATCTTTTGGTGTTTGTGCTATTTTTGGTTACCAGTGGTTCTTTGGATATTGTTGTTGATTTGAAAGTGTGAAGGGACATTGTTTGCGTTGAAGGGAATGATGATGCATTGCTTTACATTCTTTTTGAGACTGTGACTAATGCACCAGCTGTTGGTCTGCGTGAGACCCTCCTGGAGTATACTGACATAATTTAGGGATTTATTAATTGCATGTAGCTTGCAGTCGCAGACTAGGTCACCCACAACCCCTTAGTTTTGACCTGAATGCCTGAAGTATATACCAAACAGTAGGGGGCCAGTACTGACCTCTGTGGCACCCTGCTGGTAACAGGCCTGTTGGTTGATGTGGAGTTAACCACTTTGAATAGTGTGTGTCTGGTTTGTGAGCCAGTTGGCAACCCATCTTACAATGAAGGGGTTTACATTCGGCTTGTTAAGTTTATCGGTAATGCCTGAATGTGGGATTGCTTTGAAAGTCTTTGCCAAGTCAAGGTATGCTGTGTGCACAGATTTGCCCTCATCAGTAGCCTTGGTCACACTTTCAAAGCAATCCACAGGATTTATCAGGCAGGATCTGTTCTTCATGAAGCCAAATAGGTGACCTGCAAAGCCTGGATCCTACCCAATGTCTTTATTTATGAGGTACATAATGATAAGTTCCATGGCCTTGGAGATGAGACTGGTCAGGCTTATGAATCTGTAATTCCCTGGGTCTGTTGCTAGGCCACCTTTGTGGAGGGAAATAACTGTTGCTGTTCTCCATTCTGCAGGACACAGTCTGTGGTTAGGCTATGATTGAAAGTGGTACTTAGTGGTGATGGTAGTTCATGTTTTTAGCCTGTTAAGACGACAGCCTGAGATGTCATCTGGCCCCATAGAGGCTGTGTTTTTTACCTAGGACAGGGCTTTGAAGACCTGCTCTTCAGATATGTAGGATGGGTGGGGGTGGGGGGGGGGGGTTGGGGGAAGGTTTGCTGTCAGTTAGGAGGGGATAAGGGAGTGAAATTTTGGCCAAATCCAAGTCTTCCTTCGGCTTTGTTCCAGAAGTTTTATGATGCGTCATGGAAAGTTTTGTTACAGACCTTGGCTGCTGTCGTGCTAGAGTACATGCCTTTGAGTCTCTTCACCCCACCCCCGGCCTCTCTTGATGGATCCTAATCCCAGTCATGAGGCACAAGTTTCTACAGCATGAAATAAACTCGCCCCTTGTAATACTTATTGTTTTATGGTGTTAACTCAAATTCCTTTGACTTGAAGTTAACAAACTTTGTCAAACCTCCTTGCCATACTTTTTAACAAAGATCAGCTTGTGAAAAAACTTGCCTTTGTGAATACCTAAAGCACCCATTGGAGCAAATGTGAATCAGTTGAGTCATCTGCCTGTTTTCTTTGCTGCTTATAATCTGGGTGGATATTCTTCACTAAGTGGATGCACACAGGAAGATTAGGAGTTAAGTTTACAGATCTGGAGTCCATCTCCAAGAACAGTCATCTTTTGTGTATTTTTTTTGCTTACCAAAGCCACAGTGTAGTGACTGTCTAGACTTTATTAATACTTCACTGTTTTGTTGCTACATATATTTCAAAACTGCTTTCTGCTGGGTTGATGCTGTGCATGTTCTTCATTATGCTTGAGAAAAGATGCAAGGTAATACCGTTTGAAAGTGTGTGCATATTTGTCATGATCTGCAAGTAAGTATATAATGCATTATCAGGTTTTAATATGTATATTTTTATTAAATTATTATTACATTTCATTTTGCCTCCTGAACTATGTGCACATTTTTCTTATTGAATCATTTTGAAGTTTTGTGGCTTCATGATGGATTTTCCATTTTGTGATCAAGTTAAAAGCTTGATACTACAGTTTTGCAGACTCTAAAGAAGCTTTTTTCTATAGTAGATGACAAATGTTGAAGGTGTGATGATGAAATGGGTAATTGGGAATGTAATTTTTGGGAGTGTAATGACTTGTCCAGACTTCAAAATTTCCATGCAGACTACTGTGTAAGAAACACTAGATAAGCAAATTGGTGTAAGTAAGGAAATATTTTTTGAGCTTTGTTACAGGATCGAAATTGATACTGCGGTGGTGGTGCTGCGGTAGCATTGTCGCCTCACAGTAAGACGTTGTCCTGTTCGATTCTCAGCTAAAGCGTCTTCTGTGTGGGGACATGCGTGAATGGGTGTACCTTCGTTGAAGGTTGTGCGTCAGAGCTGGCAACTCGGCACGTAAAAATCTACTGCCAATCATTAGCGGACCGGAGTTCCTCTGTGGCGACCCCTAACCGGGAAAAGCCGAAAGATACAACAACAATAGGATCGAAATTGCTTAGACTTAGTAAGGTTTTGCTGAGTTTAATTCTAGTGGCTGCCAAAAAAAAAACTACAAGAAAAAGGAAATTAAAGTTTAAACCAAATGTAGTAGAAGTAGTGAATATAGTAACAGAGATAAAAAAACTGCAAGTGGGATCCTAAAAAAATGGTAGGAGCAAATGGGAATTGTGGGAACAGTGCATGCAGAATAATGTTTTGGAGGAGGAATGAGGTTTAAGGGAAGCAGGAATTGAATTAACCATGTAATGTTTGACTTAATAACTGTATAGAAGATTATATGCGATGAATAATGTTTGCAACTGAAAATGTCAGCATGGTTTGTTTTTATTAATATAAATGTACAATTGCTTGTGTCAAGTGATAATCCAGTAAAGATATTTATTGTTAAAAAAGACTTTCCTGCTTAACTTTTTCTTTTCTTTTCCCTCAAATAGAAACATTGAAAAATGAAAAAGTTAACCATTCCGAGAAATACTAATTTTCTGTCACTCAGCATTCAAACAAAACGTGTGAAGTAAAACTTGCGTGAAAATTTTACCTGCATTTATAAACTGGTCTGGAAAAAAGACAAAGGTATGCATAGATTTGTGTTGTATTTTCTCTTTTGAAAAGGTAGTGGTTTAATGTGTCAACTTACTTAAGAAGTTGTTTATGATTTAAAGTCATAAAAATCAGACTTTGTAAAGTTGTTGACAAACTGGGTTTAATCAGAACTGATAATTTGTCAGCAGTGGTGTACAAGGTAATCACCAGAATATCAGTTTATATGTAATTAATAGGCATGCAGTCCAGGAAACCATTAAGGAGCAAAGCCCAATTTCCCATTTGTCCCAGAATGCTGTTTGGTTAAGTGATTTGTTGAAGGTCTTAATGAATGCTGAAGGAATCGAGCATTATACCACTCCTTGCACCACAGGAAGTAGCTCCATTACATTTGTCTCCTCCCTTTCTCCTTTATTCTGTATGGCTACCCCAGTGTCCCACCCCCATCACTTGGTCTACCACCCTCTCCTACTGCCTCTGGAATATCTCCATTATAAGGCTGGGTCTGACTTTGAACCTAAGAGCATCATGGGTGAGGTGGGGGTGTACCTTTGACTGCTTCCACAAGAGCTTTTTTTCCCCCTCCATTTTCCCATTTATGACCTTCCTCTTTGCATCTTCCCCCCCTCCTTTGTGTTCACCTGTTACATCTGTCTGTGAGCCATGCTTCGTCCCAAGAAATGTCTTGCTGGAACCCATCCCAGGATGGTCATGCCCATCCCTCCTTGCCAGCACTTCAGACACCCAAACCACTAATCAAACCTGGGTCACATGGGCTGTAGTTAGGGCTTTATCCCTCTGCACCATGGCGCTGATGCTCGTAATCTTAATCCTGTGTTCTGTCAGTGTGTCTTGTTGTTCTGTTTCATATTGCACATCATCTGCCATATGACGCAGTGTGGTGATACCATCTAATTTGGTACTGACATTTCTGCATTTCCTGTTGAACATAAGCATTGTTTGAAATACCTGGCATGGTCAGACATAAGAACCTCTTTCATTGGCTGTGATTTTTTTGGAGCCCATCATAATGTACATCTCCTAAATGTATAGTCCGAGAGACTGTCTCTGAGAGGGAACTCTCTCGGTTCCCTTACTGACAATCTCCTTAATTGTCATTCAAGTCCTTTAGGAGTGCTACTTTGTTGGATTGGAATGATATTAAGAGGGCCTTCATTAAGATGAAGATGCGTATATAGGTGTTCCCTCATCCTGTTCTGTATAGGGGGCAGAATGGGCTCATCCCTCTTCGCCTATCTTTGCTCCTCCCCTCAGGTGGTGTGTAGCTGACTGCATACCCATAGTTTACGACTTCAGAACCAATGTGACCTTTTGGCTTTAACCATGAGAATTTTGAATCGGATACATTCAAATCTGATGTCTTTGGAGTTGGGGAAGTCTCAAGACCAACGTCTCAATGTTGACATTTTGGTGCTGTCTAAGAACCCATCTGATATGGCCCCCTTTTTGGTGTCTGAGTTGTCCGTCTTGAAGGCAGCAGTGCTGATTCCATCCTCTGGTCAGTTTGCTTTGTCTGGTTTACTGGGCTTCCCTCATCAATGCCACCTGTTGCTTCCACAGAGGTGGAAGCTCTGGGACTTGATGGGGGTTCCTTGAATTTGGTATCTGGTGGACATGGGTTCATCTTTTGAGGTTATGGGGATACTCGTGGCTCGTGGTGTACCACTGAGGCCTCTTTAGTGTCTGCTCTCCTTAAGGACAGCCTTCCATCTCTGCATTGACTCTCTTATTCCTCCTAGGGTCAGAGACAAGTAGATGGCCTCAAGAACTGCTCATTTACAGGACCACTCCTCTGAGGACTTTGGTTCCTCCATACCTGATCTTCCAAAGAAGATGATATGCAAAAAGGAGGCACATTGACATCTTCCCTGAAGAGGTGGTCACTTTAAACACTGACTCTGAAGATTGAGAGGGCTCTCCATAGTTTCCTGCTGAAGGCCTCAATTTTATCTTTTAACTCCTGCATCAGAGGAGAAATTGGCCTACAGGTTTGCCTTCTCAGTACGAGCAGGTCTTGTTTTAAAGCGCATTGTTTGGGCTCTCTCCTTCTTAGTGTTTGTTCTGGCAAACTGCCCTGTCAGCCTGGCTGCCACAAGAGTGTAGCAAAAGCCTGACTTGTCAGATAGGTTCCTAATGAGCCTGATAAAATATTCCAGGCCCCCCCCCCCCCAAGAACAGGCAGTGTTGGTCCAAGATAATGAAATATGACCATGAACAGCACCCAAAGTAACTAAAAAAGATTTATTGAGCCTCTAGCGCCTAGGCACCACAATGCCTTCATTGGAGTAAAAAACACATATACACCCCAGTATTGTATACATTCTAATCAAATACTTAATTACATCAATTAAATAATCTATCAATAAGCTCATATTAGAACTTTCCAACTACATTCTAAGTTGATGCCTGCAGGAGTCAGTGTGCCATACTTAAGAATAAAATAGTCTCTTTATATAGAAGCTTCTTCTTTGTTTCTCTAAAGTTGTACCCTGTAAGCCCTCTGGGCAACCATTGTGATGCTGCAAAAAATGTTTTGCAAGAGGGCTTTCAAGTTTACCATTTTTTATATCTCTAACATGTTCTTGTAATTGCAATTTGAAAGCCCACTTGCTCTCCCCTGTATAAAACATAAATCATATACTAGACATTCTGTATCACAACAGAATTTACCCAGCACATTAAAATTATGTCCATTAATTTTATCAAAAGTACTGACTATAAATCTGCACACTGTACCCAATCTGTATAGGAACCTTATTCATTTTACTATTCAGAGCTATAACTTTGCTAAGCTATCTTTTATGCTTCTTCCCCTTCATAATGAAAACAAAGGAAACCTACATAAATCCACAAATTCTTTGAACTTAAAAAGATAACTCCAATAGTATTTTATAACTGCCACTATTTGTTCACTTAGGAGGTCATAAGTAATAACCACATTTATTTTTCGTTGTTCCTGCTCATTTTATTTATTTTGCATTTGTTGACCAGGAAAGTCCGACTGGATGCTTGTCCATTTTCAGCAGAGACCCAGGGAGAAAAGCTCCACAGTTAAATTTTAAGCAAAATATAAGGTGTATACAGAAGCATTCAAACTGCGGTGGTGGTTCTCCTATTCGACTCTTGGCTGGAGTGCCTTCTGTGTGGAGTTTGCATGTCCTCCCTGCGGTCGAGTGGTGTTCATAGGTAGGTACTAGGCTATCGGCCCAAGGGCCTACGTAAGCTTAGCCAACAAGGTTCCCTGGCTTATGCCACCCACGAAAGTTATTTTCCTGTGCCACTGTCGAGCAGAGACACAGAAGTGATCCCTGGGTGTATTTCCCATCCATTCATCAAGATTTTTCTTTAAGAGTGGTAATGAAGAACTTTGCTTGTCATAGATGGGTAGCCTGTTCTAGAGTATGGGAAGTCTCTGGGACAGGAATCTATCCGTCCAGCATGTCCTGTTTATTGTAGTGACATGTAGCTCGGAGGGATTGGGATTTCTTTAGGTGTAGCATGTCCAACAGCGCTGGGTTTGACATAGCTTTATATGTTCGGCAGAGATCACCTCGGCGTAGGCAATATGCTACGGAGTAAAGCTGGAGTTTTTTGAGGCGGTCAGTGTAGGGCATTTGTTTGAGGCCAGTAATCCTCTGTGAGGTACTTCTGTGGCCTTTCCAGCTGCTGCAAATGTCTTGTGAGGTACATTCCAAAAGGGACGTTGTACTCTCTAATGGGTCTAATGAGTGTCGAGTAGAGGGGAACAATGACCTCTTTTTTTCCTGGATGAGAACGCTTTTATGATGAGGTGTGCCACGTAGAAGGACTTCCTGACTACTGTGGCAATGATTCGGTGTTAAGTAGATTTCTGCCTATGTGGTAGTTCATGGGTACAGAGTTTTTAACAAAGGGGATGACACTGCACTTTTTGGCATTGAGCTTGAGGCCATGGCTCTGACACCAGGCATCTGTCTCAGCGAGGCCCTTCTGTAGGATGTCCACATCATTTCGGGACTTGACTATGGCTCCTAGTGTGCAGTCCTCTGCAAACTTCGGTAGCCAGAGGCCTTCTGTGTTAGCCTGTACTTCAGAGAAGTAGATACCAAACAGGAGAGGTCCCAGAACTGAACCATGTGGTACTCCACTTGTCACTACTTTGAGGTCAGATTTGGAGTTTGCAACTTTTGCAGTGTAGGTTCTGTCAGTGAGCCAGTTGGCAACCCACCTTGTGACGTAGGGATTTATACCTAGTTTATTGAGTTTAGCTATAATTCCAGAATGGGAGATGATGTCAAAAGCCTTGGCCAGGTCAAGATAGGCTGTCTGGACCACCTTACCCTCCTCTACGGCTTTGGTGACTGCCTCAAAGAAGTCAATCAATAGGCATGATCTGCCTTTCACAAACCCGAGCTGGGTGGGATCCAGAGTTTGGAGGTTACCAATGTCTTTGTTTGAGTTCCATGATTCTACATTCCATGGCCTTGCAGACCAGGCTCGTCAGGCTAATAGGTTGATAGTTCCCGGGATCAGTGGTGGCTCCCCCATTGTGGAGTGGGGTAACTGTTGCTGTGCGCCATTCAGTGGGCACAAAGCCTGATGCGAGGCTATTAATTGAACATGGTGCTTAAGTGGTGAGCCATTTCGTTCTGAAGCTCATGTAAAACACAGCCTGGGATGTTGTATTTTTGGCTTTACAGAGTGCAGCTTTTACCTGCGTAGTTGTGATTACAGTGATTCTGCATTCTTCCTGTATAGATATGGGCCCTTTAGGGGGGTGAGAGGGGTGTAAAGTTAGCATTGAACCTATCTGCCAGGATGTTGGCAATATCAGTTGGTTCTGTAATTTTCTTGCCTTTGTGCTGCAACTCAGAGCAGATCTGGGTGTTGCCATCGAAATTCTTGATATAGCTATAGAATGCTTTGTGGTTGGTCCTTGAAATTAGTGGCAATTTTATTTTCGTAGCTAGCTTTGGAGCATCTTGTAAGGGTTCTCAGTTTCTTACTGAGGCTGACCAGGGAGCTCCTCCACTCATGGGATTTTACTTTCTTTTGCAACAGTTTCTTCCTTCTGTTGTACAGTTTGTTTATGGCAGGGGACCACCATATTGGCTTCCTTTTTTTTGGAGGATAGCGTCTTGGTTCTGTTTGGGATAGCACGATCCATGCACTCGTGTAAGTGCTTATAGAGTGTATCTGCGTAGGATTCAGCAGTTGTAACTGTATTGTCCATCTGCATGGATGTTATGAAGTTCACCACTTCTGTCTTAAGAAGCATGAAGTTGGCTTTGGAGAAATTTTTTACTGTGATTTCCTTAATGGGGGTGGGGTTGGGGACGGGACGGGATGTGGATATAAAGGGTGATTTAGCTTATGATCTGATCGGACCAATGAGGAGTTGACTTCAGCTGTGGAACACTGGTCACTCATGTTGGTAATGACTAGGTCTAGGATATTGATGCCCCTGGTGGGGTGTGGATAAGTTGATCCAGGGCATTGGAGTTTATGAATTCCAGAAAGCGTTGAGCTAAGGAGTTGGTACACAAGTAGTTTTCCCAGTTAATGGTGGGGTAGTTGAAGTCGCCCATTATTAGGGTGTTTGGTTGAACCTTAATATTTTCCAGTACATCAAGAAAAGAGGAGTGGGAATCCTGGGGCATGGTGGGGGGATCTGTAGCAAGCTACAGTTTGGATAGCAGTTTTGCCCAGAGTTAGTTGCACTTGGATAACCTCTGATGCATTATGCTGAGCAACTAGCCTGGAGGTGTGGATATCCTTAATGGAATATGGACACACCTCCGCTTTTGGTGTTTCGGTCCAGGTTACATGGCCAAAACGTGTGGTATTAGTTATAGCCTGGTAGTGCAGGGGTGCTCTCTGGAGCCTTGAACCAGGTCTCAGTCACTGCATAGATATTGATGCTCTCCATTTTAAGGAGTGCCTCGAGTGAGTGCATTTTGAGATTTAGACTTCTAGCATTGAGTAGCATTACCCTGAGTTTTTGCTTGCCTGTTCCTGTTACTTTGGTGAATTTGTTATTTGAACCTTGCCTAAAAAAGGCACTATAGGGGCAGCAAGAGCCTTAGCCAGTATCCGGAATCCCAAGGGCGACAGGTGCAGACCATCTGTGGCAAAGCATCGTGGTCTGTCGACCATGTCATCCCAAGCAGACAGGTACTGGATCCCCTTAGAATGACACCAGTAGCTTAGCCAATTGTTGAAGTCTATCATTTTGTCCTTGTACTGCGGTATCATTCTGGGCGATGGCAGAATGCCACTCAGGGCTAGTGTCATACCTGCCTGGGCTACAAGATCGGAGAGCTCTTCCATGTCTCTCTTCATGTAATCCAGGGAGGTACGTCTCAGGTCATTCACACCAACATGAACATTGACAGAGTCATATTTGCACTTGTTGTGGAGTGACCTGAGTGTGTGGGTTATGTGGCGGATCCTGGCACCCGACAGGCAGCTGACAGTAACCTTCTTGTTTAGCCTGGTGAATGGGACATCCAGTGTGCCTGACTATAGAGTCGCCTATCACTAGTGTGTTGGGTAAGTTGTTTTGCCTCTTTGGCTGTGGTTGAGTGGCACACTGAGTCTGTGGGCTATGTGTCATTTGGGTTATGTTGGGGGATGGAGGTTGTTTGTGTTTCTGCTTTGGAGGTCTCTGTTGCTTAGATAGATTATTGAGAGCCTCCGCGAATGTTTTTGTGTTACTATGTGTGGATTTTGGTGGTGTAGATTTAGTGAGACTATGTGATGAGTGTGGTGTGGTGCAAATGTTTACTTTCTCCTCATGACTGTCAAGTTCAGTCTTTGTTGGAGAGAGCTTTACCTCCAATTTGGCTAGATAAGTGTATCTCTCTCAGGTTGTAGTGTTGGGTGGTAGGAGGAGAGGGTTGTCTGTGTACATTAGGCAATTTCTACATTGTCTCAAGATGCCCAGATTCGGCAGATAGAAAGGAGAGAACACTGGGAGCTGACCCTTGGATATGCCTGAATAAAAAACTTTTTTTCTCTAGATAAGTGAGGAAAGTGAGTACAAGAGCTGTTTTTCTCTAAGCAAGTGAGAAAAGTAAGTACAAAAACTGTTTTCCTCTAGGTAATGAGGAAGATTGAGTGCTATACTAATTAGTAACTTATTTAGTGCTTACAAGTTCTGAACAAGTGCTGAGCATGAATAAGCAAATTTAAGTGCTAAAACTAAGAATCTGTATCTGCACTAGATGAGTTACAGGACAGAAACAAGTGCAAATGCAGGCTTTCAAATCAGAAAGTTGAAAGAGATGGAAAAGAAGGCCCAAATGGCCAATAACTACAATTTCTGGGCCAGAACCGCTCCTGATGTGGTAGACACGTTACCTAGTGCTTACCACTCCCACTGATAAGCTAGAAGGCTTCCCTCCAACACAGAAAGGCTTGGCGGCTCAGAAGCTTACATACAGTCCTGGATACAGCAAATCTGTATCTGAAACACTAGTTACAGGAAAGGTAGGAAACAGGCTTATAGTGTTTTTTTTTATACAGAAAAATAGCCTAAACAGTAGTAAAAACAATTCACATGCAGTGCAAGCTAGTACACTTGAGTATGTAGCAATATTAGACCAAACACGGTTTAAAAAATGCAATTAAATGAACAAGGACTAAAAGCAAGTGCAGAGAGAGTTTATTCGGTAGAATGTGGTAAAGAGATGGGACTGGGGGAGTGTCCCAGATCAAATCTACAGTGGGGCGGGCACCTGCAAAAGCCACCAAATTTAAACTACAAACCAAAAATAGTGTGGGTGGGTGGGACAAAACAGTTTCAACAGAGATCTAAGCAACAACTAACAGTACAAATTGTAAAACCAGAAAAATATACTCAGCTCTGTATATTTGCAGATCAGTTTCTCAGAACAGTGAGACAACAGTGTCGCTAGAGATCCAAGCAACAATTAAGCTCTATAACCAAAAAAAATATATACTCAGCTCTGTATATTTGCAGATAGTCTGGAAGGCAGTCTCTCAGAACACAGGTTCCAGCAATTAATGTTCGAAAGACATGTGTGGAATGGGCATGCCTTCGTTGAAGGTTGGGCATCGAGCTGGCACCTTGGCACCCGTAAAAAATCTACTGCCAATCATTAGTGAACCAGAGTTCTGCTGTGGTGACCCCTAACCGGGAAAAGCCGAAAGAAGAACAAACAAAACAGAAACATTCCACTTACATAGTACCAAACTTAACACCGACTAATAACATAGCATTGAAGCTTAAGATTTAACATATTTACATAGAGTGAACACATCTTTTACAGTTTTAGGTCCTTCTCTGTGGTCATAAAAGACCGTGTTAGTATCAACTTTTACTACCTTTTGTAAAGAATCTCTCACCATTTCTTCATTGTATGCTCTCTCAGTAAACTTTCTTTCTCCAGTACCTCTTTATAAAGTTGCAAGGCTGAACATGATTGAGAACATGCAGTTGCAATTACATAACACTGCAGAGTTTAATAGAGGTTATAATAAGCAGAAAGTACTAGAGATTTGTGAGGATGTTAAAGAGTTATAGATATACCACATCTAAGCCTCTGTTCTCAGAAGCTAGCCAGGAGGTACTAATGAATAAACGTTCACAGGGTGACGTTAAATGCATGTTAACATATAATCGAAATATTGCCAGTGTTAAGAAAATCCATTGAGAAATACTGGTACATCCTACATGATATACCAGAACTACAGATGGCAGCTGATGAGAAACCATGCTTCGGTTATAAGAATAATCGAAGTTTGAATCAGTTATTTTATAAAGAGCAGACTCGTATATCTAGGAAGACATGACCATTTAAGAATGGTACCTCTAAATGTGGCAGATGTACTTTCTGTAGTTTAATTTGTTGTGATAAATATCTTACTCATCCAGTTTCTAACAAGACCTTTAGACTAGACTTAATGCATATGGTAATTGTGAAATTAGAAATGTGTATCTGGCTTGATGTGTTGCATGTCAAGTGTATTATGGGGTAAAACAAACCAGATGTTTAAAATGTTAAGGTAGGAGATAATTGTCAGTTTCTTGGCAGCAGTTTAAATCTTTATTAGATAGACATGCATGTGGGAGACAAAGTTTTAGCCACAGAGTCACCCCGATGTATAAAAATCAACAGCTTTATATATACCTTTTAGTGTGCTGCATCAGCAGTTTATTAAAACAAAGAAATCTAATACTGACCAGTAAACTTTGGACAAGTTTCAAAGCTTACACCTTTAGTACAGTAATATTCTTGTTGCTAGGCTAGGCAGATTTGCACATATAAAGTTAATATTTTCGTTTTCCTTAAAAGGACAAAAGCACAGACAACTTCTTAACGCATGTGTAGCACTTTTTCACTTTTTTACACATGCCTTTAGTCACTTACTCAGACCCTCTTACAAAACGTATGATCTGAAGTAGGATATTCATTTGTCTGCAACCTGTGGGTTATGGATCCGATATCGGATCCGAACTGGCATGGTTTTCCAGCTATGGATCCAAGCTCTCAGCTCCTCCCCTCACCCATAATGCCCTGCTCTACCCTCATGACCTCAGATCTCGTTTGCCGCGCTGGTGACTGGATTTGGGTTCTTTGCTCTCAGCTAAGTGGTGATTTATTACCTGTTAAAACAGAAAGTTTTAAGTTTTTTGTGTAATTTTGTGTGAAAGTTTAGGTTTCCCTCCTTAATAGTTTTAATTTGAGTTAAATTAAGTAATTTTTTTCCCCTCCCCTCGCTGTTGCGTAGAGTGTGTGTGTGGGCCTGTGTGTCTTTTTCTTTTAAGTTACTTTTAGTAGCTTGTAGATTATGGCTGATCAGCCTAAATCTATCTTTTCCAAATGCTCTGAGTGTGGCCATAAGCTCTCACCGGCTGATGGCCACACTCGGTGTGTTAAGTGTCTCGGGGTTGAACACCTCACATCTGGCTGTTCCATATGTGCAGGGTTCAACCCCAGGGCACTGAGGGAGCGGAGGTCCAAGCTTGTTCTGGCGGGTCTTTTACCGCCAGACTCGGCTCCGGCCTCCGCTCCTTCGGGGACTACTGTGGCTACAGTTGTTCCCCCTGTGGCACCCCCTCCTGCTCCTGGGACTCAACCTCCCGCTTCTGGAGAGGAGAGGGATGCTGCTAAAAAGGACCGGAGGGAGAAGCACCACAAGCGGCGGGCCGAGACCTCTGTTTCGGCCCCGCCAGCCAAGCGGGCTTCTCCCGGCTCCGTCGGTTCGGTCTCCTCCTTCTCGGCTCCGGTCCCTGTGTGCTTTTCACGGGTCCTGAGGAGGAGGAGACCCGATCTCCGCCGAGGCTATCGAGGAGGCACTCCAGGCCTACCTCGGTAGCCTCGCCGAGATCTACACATAGCCTTTCTGATGCTGATCTGGACCGGATGATGAGAAGGTTCATCCAGGCCCAGATGCAGATGGGAGTGCTCTTGCCTCCCCTGGGGAGCTCAACACCCTTTTAAGCCTATTGCTCCTTCTCCGACCCGCTATCCGGGTTCGGAGCAGCTGGAGCCGAGCAGCCGAGCGGGGTGGGTCGGCGCCGATAGTACTTGGTACCGGATCCGACCCTGCCCTCGAGTGCGTCGGACCCGACCTCTCGGAGCCTGGATCCGAGCTTCGGATCCGGGGGGATCAGTGCTCCTTCGGCGCCGTCTGTGTCGGAGCGTACTGTCCCTTCGGATCCGAGTGCCGGCGCCGGCTCCGTCCACTCGGATCCGAGGGGAGCCGATTGTCGGATCCTTTGGTCGAGGTCGGCTCCTTCGGCTTTGATGTAGTGGAGAGGGCTCTGTTGAGGGTCTCCGGACCCCGGCACTTGTTCGGCTCCGCCCGCTCCCTCTGCACTGGGCCAGGCTTCCACCATCCGGCCCCTGGGACAGCCCGTTTCTGTGCCCCAAGTTGCTCCTATGGAGCAAATTGCTGCTTGCGAGGACTCCTCTGACAGCCCCCCAGTGGAGGTCCCTCGCAAGCATACGGGCAAAAGGAGGCACATTGTCTCCCCCGAGTCTCTCACAGAAGACACGGACTTGGAGGAAGGGGAAGGCTCCCCACGGTCACCCCCCGAGGATGTCTCCTTTGGAGACATCATGGAAATGCTCCGTATAAGGGGGGGGTGGTCTGCCCCCAAGTCTTCCTCGGACGAGTCCGTGTTCTTGGAGGCATTTGAAACGGGCCCGTCTACCTCTTGGGTGTCCCCCCCTGCCGACCCCCTGGTGGACCTTATTACCACCAGGGCGTGGAAGGAACCGGACACCGTGGAGCCAATTCCCAAAAGACCGGATAGGATCCTTAGCCCGCCATCCGACCGGACCCATTGGAGTAAGGGGCCTCCGGTAGATGCCATGTTGACGGCGGCCACAAAGAGGGAACTGGCTCAGGAGAGTCCTCAGTCCACCCACCGAGCAAGGAGTCTCGATGATGGACCGCTTGGGGAAGCGGATGTTCAGTTCGGCGACCTTCTCGGTAAGGGCGCTGAACTATTTGGCACATGTTATTCGGATGCAGCGAGATCTTATTAAGAATACGCTGCATCCCCTGAGTCCATTTCGGAGGAGGACAGAGTTCTGCACTCCACCCGTATGGCCACTCTTAGGTCAGTTACAAATACTTCTATGCGGCTACTCTCCCATGCAACGGAGGGCCGCTAGAGCTGCGGGACAGGACTGGTCACTAGACGCCAGGCCTGGCTCCACTGCGATTTTTCTGAGCCCTTCAAAGCGCCGCTTAACGCCTTTGATGGTTCTGCTCTGTTTGGCAAGACCGCTCGAGACGCTGACCCAGAGCGAAAGGACGGAAGACGCTGTCTGCCGCCGAATCCGCTTCTCTGCACCCCAGAGGCCCTATTCTAGGAACCAAAAGGGTCAGAAGAAGATGTGGTTCCGAAGTCGCAGCAGTCCCAGCCTGCTCCGGACAACCAGTCCTTCCGTGGCAGAGGAGGACAGGGAGGACGCCGCCCTAGAGGCAGAGGGGCTCCCAGAAACTTCGGGTCCAGGGAACCTTTCTCTGAACGGCCCGCAGCAACCCTGAGGGTTGCCCGACTGCTCTACTCTGGAGGCAGTCGGGGATGTTTTTCGGGCACCTAGCGGCATGGGAGTCCATAACATCGGACCGCTGGGTTCTCCAAATCATATCCAGGGATATCGCATTCCTTTCCTTCACCTTCCAAAGTTGAAGTCCCTCCCAGACGCCCCACCCGGTCAACGGGAGGCCGCTTTGGCAGAAATTGGCCATCTGCTAAAGAAAAGAGCCATCCAGCCCGTTCCCCAGACCAGATCGGATCAGGGTTCTACTCCAGATTCTTTTTAGTGCCAAAAGACGGGGAACTAAGACCAATCCTAGACCTCTCTCTTGAATCTGGCAGTCCCCAAAGAAAAATTCAATGGTCACTCTGCAATCTATTCTCCCCTTCTGGGAGAAAATCACTGGATGTGCTCGATAGACCTCAAGGACGCGTACTACCACATCCTGATGGACAGGCGCTCCAGGAGGTTTCTCCGCTTCGGCTGGGAGCCAGTCACTACCAGTTCGGGTCCTTCCCTTTGGTCTCACCACAGCCCCAGGGTGTTCACCAAAGTATTAGCAGTGGTAGCGGCCCACCTGAGGCTTCAGGGGTGCAGGTCTTTCCCTACCTGGACGACTGGCTTCTTACCGCCCCAACAAGGCATCTACTTCTATTGGCGAGACTCCTTTCTCCATCTTGCTCCCTTTCTGGGCATCACAATAAATACAAAAAGTCCAACCTGGCCCACACAGCTCTTAGATTTTATAGGTGCCAGGCTAGACACAAGGAGTTTACGAGCCTTCCTCACTGCGGACAGAGTTCTAAATCTGCAGCTCCAGGTGCGGGCCATTCTCCATTCAAGTTCTGTTCCAGCGGAGTTGGTCCTGAGGGCTCTAGGGTCCATGGTATCGGCTATAGCACTTCTTCCTCTTGCCAGGCTCAATATGCGCATTCTACAGTGGACGCTCTTAGTACAGTGGTCATACCTTGCTCTCCCATGCATCATCCCATAGCGATCAGCAAGGCTTGCAAGCGGTCCCTCTTGTGGTGGCTCCACTCCCGGATCTCCACAAAGGCCGCCCTTTTGTGCTTCTCCCCTCGCCACGGTGACCACGGACGCCTCCCGCCTCGGGTGGGGGGGGGCACTTTGCGGGCCGGACCGTCCAAGGCACGTGGAACGATTCAGAGACCTTACTGCATATCAATGTTCTAGAGATGAGAGCAGTGCTCTTAGCGTTGCTAGCACTTCAGGACTTTCTTCCCTTGGGAACAATTGCGATTCAATCGGACAACATGTCTGTTGTCTGGTACATCAACAAACAAGGGGGAACAAGGTCTTACCCTCTTTGTCGAGAGGCCATGAGAGTTTGGGAATGGGCAATCTCCACCAATCGCTTTCTAATAGCAACGCACATTCCGGTCGGTCCAACATCCTAGCGGACAAGCTCAGTCGCACCATTCTGACCCCTTACGAGTGGTCTCTCAATTGTCAAGTAGCAGAACGCATATTCGCACGGTGGGGAACCCCTTCATGCGATCTTTTTGCTTCTCCCTCAAACACCAAGTGCGACAGTTTTTCGCTCTAATACCTCCTCCCGGAGGTACCCCAAGAGACGCTCTGGTGCATGCTTGGCCACCCGGTCTTCTGTATGCCTATCCACCCTTGCCTCTGATGCTCCAAGTTCTTCAGAAAGCCTCTCGGGTGGGTTGCAGAATGATTCTCATTGCTCCATTCTGGCCTCGACAGATCTGGTTCCCCTTCCTAAGGTCTCACTCGGTGAATCCTCCTTGGATTCTAGATCCCATCCCGGATCTGATATCCCATCCATCCTGCATTCCTCCTCCGAACCTGGACAACCTGAAGCTGACCGCTTGGCTGCTCCAGTTCCACTCTTGATAAGGACTCGGTATTTCTTCACCTGTAAAGGCAATTTTGGTGGCGGCTCATAAACCATCCACTAGAAAGGTTTACCAAGCAAATGGAAACGCTTTCTCTTTGTGGGCGGAGCGGCAAGGCCTGAATCCTTCACGGTTCCTCTCCCTTTAGTGCTTGACTTTCTAACCACTCTCTTTAACGATGGTGCCAGCAGTTCCACAGTCAAAGTTCAACTGGCGGCAATTTCTCACTATCACATTGGCCATGACTCTAATCCTCTTATGTCAGCCAAATTGTGTAAAATATTTCTTAAAGGTACTTTTCTTCTCAGGCCCCTATAAAACAAGCAGTTCCTCCTTGGGACCTTTCTCTGGTCCTACAGGCCTTGACCGCTCCTCCTTTCGAGCCAGCGGCTACGGTGGATCTCAAATTTTGTCCTACAAGACAGCCTTTTGGTAGCCATTACATCAGCCAAGAGAGTTTCTGAACTTCAAGCATTATCAGCTAAACCTCCTTACTTGGTATTTCATCCGGACCGTGTCTCCCTCAGGACCAACCGTCCTTTCTTCCTAAAATCGCTTCTGAAGCAAACATCAATCAATCCATTAACCTCCCTGTTTTCTTCCTAAATATGAAAACAAAGGTGAATATAAGCTACATTCACTAGATGTTCACAGGCAACTTAGATTTTATCTGAACAGGACAGCTGGTCATAGGCAATCCGACCAGCTGTTTATTTCCTTTGCAAAATTCAATTTGGGCAAGCCAATCTCTAAAGTTTCTCTGTCCCGCTGGATTTCACAGTGCATTTTATTGGCTTATCAAGCTTCAGGAAGGCCCGCACCGGAGGGTGTTCATGCCCATTCAACCCGGTCAGTATCTACCTCGGCAGCCTTCAAGGCTAGGATTCCTCTAGATGATATTTGTGCAGCAGCCACGTGGGCTTCATCTTATACGTTTATTTCCCACTATAAGTTGGATCTTGCATCTAGGGGTAGAGCATCCTTTGGCTCCGCGGTGCTCGGAATATCCTTCCATGATGGCGCCCAAGATTCAGGTAGCTGGGGACTCTGTCCCACAGGTTGCAGACAAATGAATATCCTACTTCAGATTTAGAAGTTATGTACTCACCATAACGTTCCATCTGAGTAGGTGTATTCATTTGTCTGCAACCATCCCGCCCTCCTATCCCCCTGGCCTATCAGTTTCCTGCATATTCTTTGTTACCCTTTTTAGGGTATTGTTGCTTTGGCAAACTCGATCTGAGGTCATGAGGGTAGAGCAGGGCATTATGGGTGAGGGGAGGAGCTGAGAGCTTGGATCCATAGCTGGAAAACCATGCCGGTTCGGATCCGATATCGGATCCATAACCCACAGGTTGCAGACAAATGAATACACCTACTCAGATGGAACGTTATGGTGAGTACATAACTTCTAATTTCTGTGCATTTTACTATTACAAAGATCGTGTCTGCAACCACCTGTCTGAGATTAAAAAAGAAGTGGTTACAAATGCACTGTATAAACACACTGGAGACAATGGCTCTGGACATGGTTTTAAAATTTCAATTCTAAGAGTAATTGACAATAATATACATGGGGTAATATTAATGATTTTACTGAAAAGAAAGAATTTAATTGGATGTTACGTTTACGGGCACATATTTTACCTGGTTTGAATGCTGTGTATTTTAAAGCCTTTATTGAAAGAGAAACACAAATGAGCCTAATTGTCATCATGTGACCCACTTTGATATTTATATAAATGGCAGATGGTATTTTTTGTTTGGTATCCCTTGTTTAAGGCAAAAGTTTTTACAAGCAGTTTTAAAAGTTGTGTGAGACTAATAAACCACTTCATTACCAGTTTGTGGTGGTTCCAGTGACTTCTATTTTACTAGTTTCTTCCAGTACATCAATGGAACACCACCACGAAGGAGGTCCTTCGAAAGAAAAAGTGTAAAAAGGGGTACATAGACTCCCCTTTGGAGTTCCTCACAGGGGCACCGATCTTCATGAGGAGAACGATCTCCCCAGTCATCACCTGAGGACGTCTCCTTTGGAGTCATCCTAGAACTTCGACAGAAAGGTGGATGGTCTGTCCAGTCTCCTGAGGCATTGGTGTTCCTGGAGACCTTCAGGATGGGCCTGTCTAGGTCATGGGTGACTCCCCTGGTGGATGAACTGATTTACCTAGTGTCCCTCTGGACCTGGAAGGAACGTGACATGGTCAAGCCTATACCCAGTTGCCCGATAGGTTCCTGAGCCCGCTGGCAGATTGTGTGCATTGGAGTAAAGGCATTTCTGTAGATGCCATTATCTCTGAAGCAGCCACTATGAAGTAGCTGGCAGAACAGAGCTCCACTGTCCATCCACCTAACGAGGATTCTAGAGTGCTAGACAGACAGACCAGGAAAGTCTATTTACGCCTCCGGTGCCCTTCTCTTTGTCGTCGTTAAACTACCTGGAGCACTTTACCTGTCTGCAGAGAGGCTTGGTTAAGGAATTATCCAACTTTCTTGCCGAGACAATGTCGGAGGAGGACTTGAAAAAGGTTTCTCCCTAGCTGGCTACTCTTTTGTCCCTCGCTAATTCTTCGTTGAGATTCATTTTGCATGCAGGGGAAGGCACCTCACGAGCAGCTGGTACAGGCATAGCTATCGGGAGACATGCCTGGATGCAGCTTTGTGGAACTCTTAAAGGCATCATTCATTAATGCACCATTCGACGGGCCCTCCTTGGGTGGACCTTCTGTGAAAGATACTCTGACCCACAGTGAGCAAGAGGGGAATACTTTGTCTGCCATCTAGATCAAGTTTTCTAATCCTCAGAGGACCTTCTCCATGAATCATTAAGGAGGGTAAAAAGCCTTGGTTCAGGAAGTCTGAAGACTCTTTCCAGGACACGTGTGGGGATTCCTCTTCCAGAGGTCGAGGGGGAGGTTTCAATGGCAGATGCTGCCCCAGAGGCAGAGGGGGTCCACAGAATCAGGGCTCCAGGGAACCCTTTCCTGGATAGGCCATTTCGGCGTTCCTGAAATTCTGCCCGACTGTCCATCTCTGGAGGCAGTCTGGGGTAGTCTATCCCTGCACTTGGATGGCTGGACACGTATAACAAACAGTTCTTGGGTGCTGAATATTGTATCCAGAGGCTATTACATTGAGTTTTCCCTAACTCGTCCAGGTCCAAGGGGGAAACTTCCTGACGTTCTACCCAGTCAGAGCGAGTATGCACTACAAGAAGTTCAAAAACTTCTGCAAAAAAGTCATCCAAGAGGTCCCGACTGAACAAAGAGGATTCAGAACTTATTCTCGCTTCTTTTTAGTGCTAAAAATAGACAGGGGACCTGAGACCAATTCTGGATCTCAGAAATTTGGATCATTTCATCAAGAAATCAAAGTTCCGAATGGTTACTGTTCAGTCTATCTTGCCACTATTACGCAAGGATGATTAGATATGTTCCGTTGATCTTCAGGGCTTATACTATCATATCAAAATTGAGAGGCGCTCCAGAAGTCATTTGCACTTTTTGCTAGGAGACAGTCATTACCAGTTCAGGGCACTGCCCTTTGGACTCAACACCACCCCTGAGTGTTTACAAAATGTTTGGCAGTCGTAGCTGCTCACCTGAGGCTAAAGGAATTCGAGGTGTTTTCTATACTTGGAGATTGGCTCCTGACTGCACTGACAAGGCATGTTCTATTACAATCAAGGGACTTTCTAGTGAGAATCTTCAACCACCTGGATATCACAGTAAATCTTAGAAAATCAAACTTGACACCCGTACAAAACTTGGTTCATAGGAACACTACTGGATTCAAGAACACAAGTAGCCTACTTGCCAATACACTGCATTTTATCTCTGAGACAACACAAACATGTACTAGAGCACATGCAACAACCGGTCAAGTTGGCTTTACGGGCTCTAAGGTCATTGTCCGCCACAAGTTTTGTAGTCCCCTTAGCAAGGTTCTTCATGAAAGTTCTCCAGCAGATCATAGCAGTCCAGTGGTTGATCCTTGACCACCGACTGTCTGCTCCTATGAAATGGTCTCAGATCTGCAGGAATCATTTAAAGTGGTGGTTAGAATCGCATGACCTTTTTCTCTTCCCCCAGCCATAGCCACAGTGACCATGAATGCTTCCTGGTCTTGTTGGGGGTGGGGGACATTTCTTAGGGAAGATGGTCCAAGGCACATGGCAGACTATAGAGACGAAGTTGCATATCATTGTATTAGAGATGAGAGCAGACCTCCTTGCGTTGTAAGCCTTCCAGGATGTGTTCTTCTACTGGGGGATAATTGTGATTCACAGACATGTCAGTAGTCTGGTACATCAGCAAACAAGGAGGAACCTGTTCTTAGCCGTTGTGCAGGGAGGCCATGAGAGTTTTGGAATGGGTGATATCTTCAGACCATTTTCTGATTGCAAAACACATTCTGGGGGTAACCGATGTTCTAGCAGACAGACTTAGCAGGTCAGTTTTGACTCCTCGCAAGTGGTCTCTCAACCAGTCAGTAGTGAGCAAGATATTCAGACATTGGGGCCAACCTTGTTGCAACCTTTTTGCCTGTCCCCTGAACTTAAAGTGCAAGAAGTATTTTGCTCTTATCCCCTCAGAGTGGGAATCGCCAAGGGATGCTGTAGTCCACGATTGGCCCATGGGTCTCCTTTATGATTACCCCTCATTACCATTGATCCCAAAAGATCTACAGAAAGTCAACCAGTTGAAGAGTTCTTAATCCTCATTGACCCTTTCTGGCCTCACCTGGTGTGGTTCCACTATTTGGTCTTGCCTCATTTTTCTGCCTTGGATTGTAGATTCCATACAGCATCTCATATCTCACCTGTCAGAGACTCAGATTCTTCTCCAATTCCAGTAATTGTCAGAAATTCTGTGCTAGCTCCCTCCATATGTGACATTATTCTTGCCTCTCTGTGAGCTTCCACCAAAAAGTCTTACAAAAGTAAGTGGAAGAGGTTCTCTGTTTGGCCGTCTAAGGAAAATATTGATCCTTTGTCAGCACTCAGTGTCTGTTCTCCTTTTTCTTAGCACTGTTTTTTAAGAAGGGGCTAGATTCTCCCCCATCAAACTCCATCTGGCTGCCATACCCAGTTTTTATGCTGGAAGAGAAATTCATCCCCTTTTTCTTCCAAGCTATGTAAGGCTTTCATGAAGGGAATGTTTCATCGTAGGCCTCCACTGGAGGCCTACGATGAAGCATTCCCTTCATGAAAGCCTTACATATCTATCTCTCTCCCTGGGGAATCTCATGATGGTACTACACGGTCTCACCCAGAAGCCTTTTGAACTGGCAAATTCTTGTGACAGAAAATTTCTTTCTTGGAAAACTATCGTCTTCGTATTTATTACTTCTGCTATGTGAATATCGGAGCTTCAAGCTTTATCAGTTAAACCTCCCTACATCATTTTTCACAAAGACAGAGTTTCCTTAAGAACAAGTCCTCCTTTTATACCTAAGGTGGCCACAGAGTCTAACATTAACCAGTCAGTTTAGTTACTGGTTTTCTTCCCCAATTTTTCAAACAAATGTGAATACCTTTTACACCTTCTGGACATTCACAGACAATTGTGTTTCTTCCTACACAGAACAGAGATAGACATAGGAAATATGATTAGCTGTTTGTCTCCTCCTCAGAAAGCCAGTCAGGAACAGGCAGTTTCAAAAATCACTTTAGTGAAATGGATAACAGACTGTATTTCATGCATCCTCTGAGAGAGGTATAGACTTGCCCCAGCCTTCCAGGCTATGCCTATTTCATCTGCCTTGAGAGTCTATTTGTGCTGCAGCCACTTGGTCTGAGAGTCATACCTTTGTTACACATTATAAGCTGGATATTGTTTTCAGAAGCAGGGCACGCTTTGGCTTGATTGTGCTCCAGCACATCTTCCTTAAAGGCCACCCATGAATTACGTAGCTGGGGCCTGTAACCCATGAGTGTGGAGGAATGAAAAGGACAGTATCAGATTGAAAAGTTATGTACTCACCATAACTATCTGTGTTGTCCATTTTCATTCCTCCTCATGTCCCTCCCATTCATCCCTCAGACTGGTGCTTTTGTGAAGTGCTTGGAAAACTTTGGAACCCGTGAGTTCCAGGTTTGAGCCTCAAATACTACTTTCTTTATATTTGTGATAACTTCTTTTAGTTGTCCTAGGATCATAGAAGATCACTAGGCTATCGACCCAGAGGTCATTTTAAGCCTAGCAGTTTCACCCAATGTAATACCATAGAAGTAGTAGTCAATACCCAAGATCGCATTTGGTGATGACCATTCACAACCCTCCTAGATATGGGCAGTTATAGGGCAGCAAACTCTGTCTGGAGAGTTGAGGAAGATATGTTGGATTGTGGGTAGAGGGAGGAGCTAGAGACTTGGATCCTAAGTCTTGGAAAGGAGCAGAGTTTGATTTGATGTCAGATCCGAGACCCATTAGGATGAATGAAAATGGACAACACAGATACCTAGTTATGGTGACTACATAATTTTTCATTAAAGTATTGCAGAATAGGATCATAGGAAATTACTAGGCTGTCGACCCCGGAGGTCATTTCAAGCCTAACCTTTTTATTCCAGTGTAATACCATAGAAATGCTTATCAGTACCTAAGATTACATTTACTAATGACTGTCCATGTCCAGGAGGGTTGTGGCTGCTATCCCCGGTAAGAATTTATAGTGGCTGATCCACTTGTCCAGGTACCTCTTGAGCATTGTCATAGAGGTGCTCTGTTTCATATCAGTCTGTAGCCTATTCCAAAGACACAGCAGTTGCTGAGACACAAATCTGTCCCTCCAGCATGTCCTATTTAAGTTGCAGACCATATTTAGGTCCCTGGAACAGGTAGCTCTAATCCAGTTTGATTTACGGATATGCAGCAAGTTTATTAGGTTTGGGTCTGAGATTGCTCTGTAAGCCAGGCATAAGTCTCCCCTAAGAAGTCTATACTATACAGAGGATAGTGACAGGGACTTTAGTCGGTCTATGTAAGGCACTTGCTGGAGTCCCTTGATCTTCTTTGTTGGAAACATCTAAGGTATCTGCAGTTGTTGCAAGTGCTTTGTACGGTACTTGCCGGATGGGGTGTTATACTTGATTATGGGCCGGATTAGTGCAGAGTATAGAGGGATTATAACATGCTTTGCTCTTGAGGCGATGCCTTTACTAATCAAGTGTGCCACGTAGAAAGTCTTCCTTACTACAGTAGACACATGGTGGTTGAAGTTAAGGTCCGGAGTCAACTTGTGATCCCAGATCCCTTACCACTTCATGGGTACTTAGAGTATTCTTGTTGATTTGATAGTGTGACGGGACATTGTGCCGAAGGGAATGATGCATTTCTTTGCATTCATTTTGAGACCATGACTAAGACACCAGTTGTTGGTCTGCGTAAGACCCTCCTGGAATATACTGACATCATTTTGGGATTCAGTAATTGCACCCAGTCTGCAGTCGTCAGCAGACTTGGTCAGCCACAACCCCTTAGTTTTGACTTTAACTTCTGAGTAGTATGTAACAAACAGTAGGGAGCCAAGCACTGACCCTTGTGGCACCCTGCTGGTGACAGGTCTGCTAGATGATATGGAATCGCCCACTTTGATAGTGTTTGTGACTGGTTTGTGAGGCAGTTGGCAAACCATCTTACAACAAAGCGGTTTACATTCAGTTTACTGAGTTTATTGGCAATGTCTGAGTGTGGGATTGTGTTGAAAGCCTTTCCCAAGTGTGAGATATGCTGTGTGCATAGATTAGCCCTTGTCAGTGACCCTGGTCACATTTTCTAAGAAATCCACAAGCTTTAACTGGCAGAATCTGCCCTTGACAAAGTAGAACTGGATTGAATTCAGGGTTTGAAGGTCAACTATGTTGTTATGAGGTCCATAATGATAGTTTTGTGACCTTACAGATGAGGTTGGTTAGGTTTATGGGTTTTTAATTTCCCGGGTCTGTTGCTAGGCCAGCTTTGTGGAGAGGAATAACTGTTGCTGTTTTCCATTCTGTAGGATCAAAGCCTGTGGTTAGGCTGTGATTAAAAAGGGTATTTAATGATGATGCTTGTTCATGTTTTAGCCTATTTAGAAGACAGCCTGAGATGCTGTCTAGTCCCATAGAGGCTGTGTTTTCCTGGTCTTCTGATATGTTTGGTGTGGGGAAGGTTTGTGATAAGTTTTGAGGGATAAGTGAGTGAAATTTTTTGCAAAACCTATCTGCTAGCAAGTTTCCTATCTTTGTGGGCTCTGTGTGTGAGATGCCATTAGTCACTAGTTCTGTACATGCTTGGGTCCTCCCCTTTTAGGCAATGTACGTAGCTGTAAAAGTCCTTTATGGTTTAGTGATTATCCTTGGCTGTGCTTGCCAAGTTTTTCTCAGTGAAGTCCTTAGAGGATTTGACAAGTTGTTTTATTTGCCAGTTGAGGCTGAGGAGTGTGCTTTATCATTGTTAGGGCCTTGCCTTTGTTTTCTTAGACAGCAACTTTTTGTGTTTATTATAAAGTTTGATGCTGGATGTCCACCATGGCTGCTTGTTTTTACTTGGGCCTCTTGCTTTGATTCTTTGTAGTACAACATTTATACATTTATGCAAGTGATTACAGGGCTTTAGTGTAAGCTTTGGTGTAGTTACCACTTTCAGCTGAGTGTGGGGCTTGGGGAATGCATTTACAACGTTACCCAGGAGGTTATAGTTTGCCTTGATGAAGTTTTTTAGTCTGATTTTGCCCTTTGTGAGTTCTGGTGTTTAGTGCAGCTCGAATGTGACCAATTTATGGTCAGATTTCAGTAATGAGGGTCTGACAGTTGAAGAAGTGCATCTTTTTGACATGTTTGGGAAGACCAGATTTAATATGTTTGTTCCTCTTCGGATATAAACAGTTTGTTCCAAGGCATTTGTGTTAAAGTTGAGGAACTTTTGCTGTAGCGAGTTAGGGCTAGCGTAGGCTTCCTAATTGATGGTGGAATAATTGAAATCCCCTATAACAGAGTGCTTGGTAATATTTTGATTGACTCCAGTTTGGTCAAGTAGGCTTTGTGCGCATCATGACCCACGGAGGTGATTTGATTGGAGGTCTTAACCCACCATAACCTGAACTTGAAGTAACTCCATAGAGTTGTCCACTCTAACTAGACGGGAGGTAAATTTATCTCTAATATAGATAGAAACATCACCTCCTTTGGTTCTCACGTTCATTCTGCAGCCTGAAGGTGTGGAAGGCATTGTAGCCTTGCAAGGCTGGGGTGCTGTCTGAGGCCTTGAGACAGGTTTCTGTGACTGCACAGACATCTACATCTTCCAGTAATAGAAGTGCTTCCAGGGTGTGCAGTTTCTGGTTTAAGCTCCTAACGTTTAGCAGCATGACCCTTATTTTGTTAGGATTGGAAAATTTCACATAGGTAAGTTTGTTTTCGAGACCTTGCCTAAAAAAGGTACTGTGGGGTGCCAAGAGCCTTTGCCAGCAGCCGAAAGCCTAGTAGTGCCAGGTGCAAACCATCTCTGGTAAAGCAGTGAGGTTTGTCAACCATGGCTTCCCATGCTGACAGTCACTGGATTCCCTTTGAATGGCACCAAAAAACTAAGCCAGTTATTGAAATCTAGCACTTTTTATACTATGGCATCATTTTAAGCAAGGGTAGTATGCTGCTCAAGGCTAGGCACATACATGCCTGTGGCACATACTCGGAGCTCAGTCATGTCTCTCTTCGTGTATTCCATTCAGGTACTTCTCAGGTCGTTCACTCCAATGTTAACCATGACAGAGTTGTAATGATACTTATTGCTGAGAGGCATGCATGCATACATGAGCTGACGAATCATGGCACGCAACAGGCAGCTGACTGTCACTTTCTCCTTGTCCAACCTGATAAGTGTAAAATCCATGTGTCTCATTATGGAGTCTCCAAAGAGAAGAAAATTTTAATTTTTGAGTGTTATGCCTTACAGGTTTGGTAGGTGAGACTGGTGTTACTATTTATCATGGGTGCTGTCTGTCATTTGTAGTAGTCTTGTGTTTTGGAAGTCTCTGGTGTGTTGCTAAGTTTTTTTGAGAGCACGTCTGTGTATGTTGAGTTTTGTGTTTGATGGGGACTTTGTGTATGAATAGTGTTAATATGTGCAGGAGTAGTAGTGGGTGGATTGACGACCTCTTCAGTGTTACTGTTTTGAGTGCAAGAGAGCATGGATTCAAATTCTTGGTGTAGATGCATCTCTCCTACTCTGTACTAGAGTGAGTTATTAGTGGAGGGTTGTTAATGTACGAGGCAGTTGCTACCCTGCCTCAAGAGACCCAAGTGAACAAGGTTGACGGGAGTAACAAGGGTAATCAGCTGTCCATAATGCTAGGTTGAAGACTGTGATCACAAAGAAGAGCTTTTCAAGATTGATCAAGGAGGAGCTCAGTGGATGGATATTTCTGCCAGAATTTTTTTTTTTTGCTGGTGGTTTACTAGATTGCAGGTCATTAGCAGTATTTCTTTAATCAGAAAAGTATTAAGAATGAGGGCTGCTCTAATGTGGTACAGTTGTATCTAAGGGAAAAATTGTTGAATTTATCTTTCCGCCTATGGTGCACAGTTGGAAGGGAGTGCGCAGTGCTGACCTACATAAGAAGAAACCTGCTCAAATACAGAGCTTAAATACAAGAAGCTTAAAACTTGAATAAAAACTTTAAAAAGTTTCAAAAGGACCATTGAGGATTGTTACTACAAGCCCTTCATCAGACAGGTTCCAGTCAGCACACTTCTCTCACTAGAGTGCAGAAGGGCCCTTTCCAGTCAAAGATGGCTTGGAAAATATGCTCAGAACAAACGGCCACTACAAACAGACCCAGATGTAGCATTCCTGTATCTGGACTATGCTACAGCTACTAGCTACCCTAATTTTGGCGGGAAACCGAGACTGTTTAAAACCGCAGAAGTATAGCAGTGAGATGCACACAAGTTTTAAACAGCAGAAAATCAGGAAAGAAACTTTAAAGAATGTTTTAAACAGCTAACAAATCAGTTATTTTAACACTGCTTGGCAGGAAAAGCAGAACACATTGTTTTGCAACAGTGAAAAGTACCAGCAAAAACTTAAATGGTGAAACTAGCCAGAAGAGCTTTGCAAACAGTGAAAACATCAATAAAATATCATTTAACAGGCACAGTAAGGCAGACAGTTGCAGTACAACAGTGTAGTTTAGTAGACCCTATTTAAATACAGTATTAAAGTAGGTGGCAGGCAATAAAAAGTGGAGTAAATAGTATAAATAATCAAAAAAAACAAAAAACAAAACAGCAACTTAAGGTTTTTGGGAAGCTCAGTAGCCTCTAGTCGTCTGATATCTCGGGTCAGAGTTGTGGCCGGTAGCCCACCTCAGTTCAGCTTGGTACAAACTAGCAGAAACCTTCTCAAATGCAGGGCTTAAATACCAGAAGCTAAAAGAGGAATCTCACAGAACGAGAAGGTGCAACTGCTTAGTGCTTAAGAGAAAATAAGGGAGCATTTTGATAATATATGTGAGTTTAGAAATATCAGCTGGTGTTTGATAACTCCCAGAGCAGAAAAAGTGTTAGCACTGTAATTTTGGCAACAAAGTGAAAATCATGAAAGAGCACAAATTGATATATTTATGGATGCCGTAAGTATGCCAAGATTAGAGGGAGATCAGGCTCAATAATTACCAGTTAAGATAGGAGGAGATGTATAATCTCCAGGAATAGTTGGTATTCCTGTAGAAGTTTGGAAGCTAGGAGGGAAGAAAGTCAAAAATGTCTGAAAGATTTTGGTTAACATTAATTTAGAAGGATGGGAAGCATCAGCATCCTGGAAGAAAGCTGGAAAGTGGATGTAATGCCTAAAGACGGCAAATACCCATCAGACATAGCTACATATAGATCCATTTCAGATTTAAACCATGATTATAACGTGTTAGTCTATAATAGTGGCAAGAATGACAAAGGTGTTGCCAAGATTCAGATATCTGGATCAGTGTGGTTTTGTGGAAGTGAAGCAAACATTTGATGACAGTAATAGAATGATGATCCAGAGGAAACACAATGTAAGAAAATACTGCTATTGGTGGTGGGTCTTGATGCAGAGAAAGCATTTGATTCGAGTAAGCTGGGATTTTATAAGTAGGGCAATGGAAGCATTTGCATTCCCTTATAAAATAAAAAGGGCAGTTAGGAGGATGTATGAGGGATCAAAGGCAAAAATTAAATTGAAAGGTTTCTTATCAGACAGTTTGTGTTTGAACAGAGAAACGAAGCAGGGGTGTCCTTTCTTTTTGCTTTATTTGCCTCGTATTTAGAGCCATTGGCAAAGAAATAAGGGACTCAGAAATTTAAGGATATAATTGGTGTGGTAATCAAGAAAAGTTTACTTTATTTGCAGATTCTATTTTGTACCTGATAAAACAAGGAAAGGACTTCTTAGTGTTGTGGAGCATTTGGAGACCATTTAAAGTTATTTGGGCTGTAATATTAATGAAGATAAAACACACAGTTGTACCTACGCATGAATTGGTTCAGTGATACCCATATTTATGGGGATATGAAAAAATGAAGTGTTTGGGAGTATGGATTAAAAGGTGTTTTGTTATGGCAGCTAAGGATATGTGGGAAGAAACTAAACAAAAGATAATGCAGAAACTGGAATGTCTTTTTATAAGGATATGGATAGTAAGATACCAGCAGTGAAAATATTTTTAGTCCGTATATATTTTAATTTATTTATTTATACATGTCGGGCATATTTTCTCAACCGGGGGGAAGTTGTGGACAAGAGTTGAAATTTATCTCTGAGGATAAGAAGGTAAGGGTCCAGTGGGATAAGTCGATCCTTCAAGTAGAAAAAGATCGTTCAGGATTTCCTGATTTAAAGTAATGTTTTAGAGCTGCACATTTAGGGCTCATGTACATAACCCAAGCAGAAAGCTGTAATTCTAACTGGAAAGGGATGATGATGAAGCAGATGGGAAATTCAAGAAACAGAGTGATAATTTGGATGTTAGATCCTTAAGAAGAGTAACAGCCATTCAGAATATTCATAAAGTAGCAGAAATATTTGAAGGACAGTGCCAACATGGGAATGAAGAAAGATTTTTCTGATTGGGATGACTGCTGTTATTGGTAGAGGGAATAGGCAAGAGAGGGCTGGAATTTACTGAAAAAGAAAACTGGCAAAGGAACAAAGGTATTAGGAGCAGATATCTAGAGAAGGAAAGGTAATACACTGGGAAGAGGCCAAGAAGACATTTGAACTGCAGGCTGGAGACTGCGTTCCCTACTAGAATTGATATTGGGAGTATAGCCAACAAGAAAGGGATAGAGGAATCCTAAGTGAAAGACCTGCTCTGGTTGAGTTTTTAGATGAATCTATAACAGAAGCTGCTGTTAAAAAAATGATAATTAGTGGGGCATATAAAATATTGCACAATAACTGTAGGAATCAATCAGAGGAGGTTAGAAAAGATTGGGAGGAGAGATTGGATAAGCAATTCACAAAGTAACAATGGAATGACTCCCAAGTATGTAACAAAATCTAGAAGATTTATGATTTTTGCTTGGAATGTTTGCATAGGTATTTTTATACCCCAAGCAGACTCCCACAAATAATTTTTCCTCCGGTAGATGGCAAATGTTTGAGGCATGTTGGGGAAAACATAGTTAACTGGGAGGACATATTTTGGGAATGTATGAGTTGGCAGACTTTAACAATTCTCTACAGAGTATTGTGCCAGAAATATTGGGTGAGCAAATGGGTGAACTAAGAATTTTTTGAGCTGGAATACAGGATCTGAATGGCATAGATATAGTAAGGCCTTGTTAATTTTTTTGGCTGCCAAAAAAAGCAATTACTAGATAATGGAAATCCAAAGTCTAAACCAGCTGTATTTGAGGTATTCAATATTATAATAGAGATAAAAGAACTGGAAGTGGGACCTTTAGAAAGTGGTAGGAGCAGATTATATAGAAACAGATGGGAATTATGGGAACAATAGATGCAGAGTACTGTTTTGGAGGAGGAGGAGTGAGTTTTAAGGGAAGGCGGGAGTTGAGCAGTCTGTATAATGTTGGATTGATAGTTGCACAAAGGAATATACGTGATGTATAATGTTTGTAACTGGGAAAATATTAATATGATTTATTTACTTGTATAAAAATGTATGTTTGCTTAAGTCTTAACTAATAATTCAGTAAAGGTGTCTAAATTTTGAGTTTTAGCAAAAAAAAAAAGTTTTAAAGCCTTGCGACCTTAGTTTATCTGCTAGCATAACTGTCTAGTGTCACGTTACTTGGCTAAAAAAGATATTGATTTATGCACACCTTCAAAGTTTCCATTTATATTGGTTACAACTGTTGGAAAGACCACTGGAACCAGTATATGCCCAGTGATATGAGGTAGTTTCATACTAGGGTTATTTAGCTTGATTTTCCAGAGTTCCTGCTTAGCATATAGTAATGAAAAAATGAATGAGGCTGTGCCCCAGTTGTTTATTTTGCTTTCTTTAGCAGATAATACTCTTTCAAAACCCATTTGTTAGAATCTTGTGGGTCTATGCATGTTCTTTCATTTTCTTGCTTTACTACAGTCAACCCATTCTGTAAGCTTAGTTGCTTTAATATGTTGCTGCTCCAGATCTTTAACATATTGCTTTTTTTTTTTTTTTGCTCAGTCTTTTTTCCAAGTCTGCATAATAAAACCCTGATGCTGAGTCAGATATTTATCAGAAAAATTTAAATAACTTGCTAAAGTGCGAGTCTTAGTTTCAGCACATTGCATTTTGTATGTGTCTGTTTGCAGTGATTATAAAACACATTTTCTGAAGTTAAATTTCATAGACTTTTTCAAAGCTTTTCTCCCCAATTCTTTTTGTTCTGTAGTGTTTAGGGCTTTGCATCATATGCTTAAACACTTGCAGTCTGAGTGTTATGTGACCACCTCTGAAGATATGTGAATTCTGCTTTCTGTCTGCGAATCTGCAGATGTTACTCTTGCTGTAGTGCAGATGATGTGCCATTTCCACTTGTTTAGCTTGTTTTCATAATCATTCTCATAGGCCCATATTCATCTCTGCCAAGTTTATTTGGTGGCTTTAACTGGGATTGAGGAGCAAGTACTGGTTATAGCATTGTGTAGGTCTTTTTCTTTTAGGTAAGTTTCATATCTGAGCCAGTGGCTTCAGCTTGCCACCCTGAGAAAAGAAGTATACAAGCTTTATGCTATTAGCATTTGACCATTGGCTTGCAATTCCATGTCGTCATTTTAATTTCATTTTCAAGCTAACATTCAACAGTTTATCAGTTGACTACAGTCTCTGACCAAAATTCTTTCAGAAGAATTCTCGGACTTCACAGTTCTGATTTTACTGTGTATATTATTCACAGACTCTTAGTTGGCCTCTAAACATCAGTTTTCAATTTTGTTGCTAATTTTGCTTGTAGTACAATCTTGTATATGGCCATGGAATGGTAGGTACATTCTGCAAGCATCAGCTTGTCATGCCTACTGCCCCAGTGCAGTTTGTTGCTGCTTATTTGTTACTAAATGCCATCTCTTGCAGTGTGTTTTGTTGTCACGTGTAGTTATTTCTCATTTCTATTAATATGCAATCTTTCTGCATAGTCTGCTATTGATTCTCACTTTCTGTGACAGTTTTGCACAGTTATATGCCATCAGCCAGTGATTTTTAGCTGCAACTTTGACAGTTTGCTACTTTGACACGATAGTGTTTTTCAAGTGTTAGTTTTGATTGTCTTAATAGTCAGCCTCACATGTTGCTTATCAGTGAATTGCATAGCTTTCCAAAGTCTCAGTCATGTGCCTGCTGTCTCAAAACAGTCACTTAGGTTGTCAGTTGTTTCTTGTGTCCTCTTGTTAATTAAAAAATGCCACATCTGACGTAGGTTCTTCTTTGGTTCACAACATGCTTTGACTTTGGGTTTTAGTCATACCAAACTACTTTTCTGTTTAATCAGTTATAACACAAGCAAAAAAGGATGGAAAACTTTTGCTTTAAAGAAACATGGCCTGCTTGACTCTCAGAATTATCATTGACGCTGTTCACATTAAGACATAAGTAAAATCTCTGGTTTCATGGCTGCCTAGACAGGTTTCTCTGGGGTGTCACAGCATCTCAAAGCATTTAGAAATTGAAGTTTTGTCTTTGAGTCAAAAATTAGCCTTCTCAGAAGTTGGAAAGATAGTCCTACACATATAGCCATAATGAACATATGTATAGCTGTTTTGTGAGATAGGAGCTCTTTATCAGGCAAACCGTTGTGATGGAGAAGGTTTACAAAAGCAAAATAAAAGATTTATCTTGCTGTTATTTTCTAGACACTGTTAGTATAAATAAAAAATCAGGCTTGAGTAGTTGGAGGAAATGTGATTTGAAACACAAATTTGTGTGGTTGAAAATGAAGAAAATGATTGCTCCTTAATTTGCAGAAAAGTTGCAACCGAGTCCTTCCATGTTTGTGAAAGTTTGGTTACTTCAAATTAGTTTTTTTCTAATACTTTGCTGGATTAACAACACTCAACTTCTGATGAAGGTGGAATGTACATAAAGCTTAATAAACATAAGGGTTAGTAAATGAAGCATGTGATAGACGTACTGCTAGCTCAGCAGTTTGTTTGCAAGTGCCCATACCCTTCACTTAACTTGCACCCCCACATAACGCTGTTGGCATAGCTCCTCGTGGTCCCCTGCAGAGTTCCTAAGCCAGCAGAGAGCAGAAAAAGCAACTTTCTTGATAATAAGTATTTTTTAAACATTTTATTTTGCATTTTTCGATCTTTTGAGCTTTTCGACTACTGTTTGTGCCTATATTACTGTTTTATTACCTGATTTTCCTGTTTTTCTGTGCTTAAATTGTTGATTGCACTTGTTGGCTAAAGTTTTGCTTAAAAGTAACAAACAGGCTAATACACTCAAGTGTACCAGCCTTTGATAGCAATTTAGCCGAATACCAAAGCATTTACTGTATTTTTTCTGTCTGTTTGCAAAAAAACTAAAAAAAAAAAAAAAAAAAAAAATACTTCTCCTTTCCTAAACTTTCCTAGCTAGTTGTTCCAGTGATCAGATTTTGCTGATCCCTGGGCTTTGTATTTGGTTCCTGTTTCCTCCATTTTCTTGTGTGGCCAGAGGTAGTTTCTTTACTTACCAGTGGGAGTGGGGAGTACTGAGCTGCTTGTTTGTCCTCAGAGGAGTGGTTAGAGACAGCAACTAGGAATTCGTTGGCCATTTTGGGTCATTTCCTGTTTTTTCTAGCCCCCTGCTATAAAGCAGGCGTTAGTGCGGAGTTGCCACTGTTACACACAAGAGCAGCGGCGGTTAAACAAGGTTAAACTATTCGGGCTACCTAAATTCCACTCTTCAGTTTTTCCCTTAAAACTACCTTCCTCGAACTTCACTGCTGATCTAACCAGCGTATCCTATAAATAAAAAGTTCATCTCTACTTGATTCCCAAGTAGACTATTCTCTATCTGTAAAGCCTAGCACTTGCTCCTACAGTACTTTCACCTTGATAAAGCACTCGTATTATAGATAGTACTCCACCAGCCTAGAACCCACATCCCCCGGAGTCTTTTGTAAGTTTTTTAACTATTCCTTCTAGCATGTCGAGGGATCAGTTGCTAGTGTCCTCTCCTGCTCAGCTGGTGAACCTGGGAATATTGAGGCAATGTTACAATTGCCTCATGTACACAGACAACCCTCTCCTTCTCCCACAAAACACAAATACATGCGAGAGATGCAACTATACAGCCAAACTGGAGGCCGAGCTCTCTCAACATAAGACTGGCAAGACCAGACAGGAGGAGAAGGGTACCACACACACCACACAACCAGTCTCACATAGCGCTATCAAAACCTCAAATCTTACACATAAACACACAAAGACGTACTCTGAGGCTCTGATCAAAAATCTACCAAAACAGCAGAGGCCACCAAAGCAGACACCCAAACAACCACCACCTCAAGACACAACACATGCAACACATAGACCACACAGTCAGTGTGCTAAACAGTCACAGCCCTTAAGGCCAAACACAATGCCAGACACACTCGTCATTGGTGACTCCATAGTCAGACACACTGACGTCCCGCTCACCAGATTGAGTAAGGAAAAGGTCACAGTAAGCTGCCTGTCGGGCGCTAGAATCCGCCACATAACGCAAGCACTCGGGTCTCTCAACAGCAGGTACAAGTACGACTCAGTCATTGTCCATGCTGGTGTAAACGACCTGAGATGTATCTCCTTGGACTACATGAAAAAAGACATTGAGGAGCTCTCTGATTATGTAGCCCAGGCAGGTATGACCCTGACCTTGAGAAGTATCCTACCTTCACCAAGAATGATGCCACAATACGAAGATAAGATGATCAGCTTTAATAATTGGTTTAACCTCTGGTGTCATTCAAAGGGGATCCAATGTCTGTCTGCCTGGGATGACATGCTGGACAAGCCACGCTGCTTCGCAAGGGACGGCTTGCACCTGTCACCCCTGGGCTTCCGGATATTGGCAAAGGCTCTTGCCACCCCTATAGTGCCTTTTTTAGGCAAGGCTCAAATTCTAAACCTACCACCCTAAAACACAAAAAAGGAAAAAAACTAAGGGTAATGCTGCTCAATGCCAGAAGTCTCAACCTCAAGATGCACGCACTCGAGGCCCTTCTCAGTATGGAGAACATCCATGTCTGTGCTGTGACTGAGAGCACCCCGGCACTATCAGGTTTTACCTCATACCATGCGTTCCGGCCCCAAAATCCGGACAACACCAAGAAAGGAGGGGGGGTGTCCATATTCATCAAGGACACCCATACCTCAAGGTTGGTGGCAACGCACGATGCATCGGAGACCATCCAGGTGCAATTAACCGTAGGCAAAACTGCTCTGCAATTTGTAGCATGTTACAGGCCACCCTCTCAAACTCAGGAAACTCACATAGCCTTCCTGAAAACACTGGAGGGGATAAATGTATCTCCAAACACCATCATACTAGGTGACTTCAACTACCCTAATATAGACTGGGATCACTACTCAAGCCCAAGCACTCTAGCCCAAAGATTCCTGGAGTTCATAAACTCAAATGCCATGGAACAACTAGTCACCATCCCCACAAGAGGTGAAAACATACTTGACCTCATCATCACGAACATGGGATCACAATGTTCAACACCGGAAGTATACCCCTCACTGGTGAGATCAGATCATAAACTAATCTCACTGGAGGACCTCATCCCACCCCCACCTGAGATAAAAAGACCACAGTGAAAAACTTCTCAAAAGCCGACTTCACTCTTCTAAAGACTAGTGTGGTCTCCTTTAAGGCCCCCGAGACGGCGGTAAACATTACCCAAGCCGCTGAATCACTTACAAACGCCTTCTACCAGCACCTACAGGACTGCATGGATCAGGCAATCCCAAACAAAACAAAGACTCTTTGTACCAAAGGCAAGCGTCCAGTCTGGTGGACCCCAGCCATAAACAAGCTCTACAACAAAAGGAGGAAGCTACTACAAGATAGAGCAAAATCCTTAAAAGGTAAGACACCTTTCATCACTATAAGTAAAAAAACTAAGAGCTCTCATAAAATCATCCAAGGCAAATTTTGAGAGAAAAATCGCTAAGGACTCAAAAGACAATCCATAAGGCCTTCTTTAGCTATGTTAGAAACCTGGGAGGAAACTCACAGATATGCTCAGAATTAGTTCAAAATGATGTGAAAATTACTGAACCTACAGACATTGCCAATATACTGGCTGACAGGTTCAGTGCAAAATTCTCCCCCCCCAAAAGGAGAGATATCTATACCAGAGGATTGTAGCCCCCCAAACATCTCTAACGCCCAGGTGAGAACTGCTCTCTCTAAGGCGAAAAACACAGCATCCATGGGACCAGATGTTGTCCCCGGCTGTGTGCTCCAGGAACTCAACGAGGAATTAAACCAGCAGTTAGGACAGTTGTTTAATCTTAGCCTCACCTCAGGATATGTACCCGAGGAGTGGCGCACGGCAACTGTGGTCCCACTTCACGAAGGCGGTGCCTCCACCGACCCTGGAAATTACCGTCCCATCAGCTTGACAAGTCTGATCTGCAAAGCCATGGAGAGGATCATAATGGAACTCATAAATAAAGACATAGGGAACTTGCAGACTTTGGATCCAACCCAGTTTGGCTTTGTCAAAGGCAGATCATGCCTTTTAAACTTTGTCGACTTTTTCGAAACAGTCACCAAGGCCATTGATGAGGGAAAGGCAGTCCATACAGCCTACCTCGACCTGGCAAAGGCTTTCGACACAATACCCCACTCAGGTATCGTCAAAAAACTCATCAGCTTAAATGTAAACCCATACATCACAAGATGGGTTGCAAACTGGCTAAGTTACAGAACCCACAGGGTCAGAGTTGCTGGCGCCATGTCAGACTCAAAGCCTGTCACAAGTGGAGTCCCACAGGGCTCAGTCCTGGGCCCACTCTTGTTCGGCATCTACTTTTCTGAAGTACAAGCATACACAGGAGGGGTATGGCTGACAAAGTTTGCAGATGACTGCAAACTGGGCGCCATAGTCGAAAACACATCTGACACAGATATCCTTCAGAAGGGTCTCACAGAAACGGATAACTGGTGCCAGAGCCATGGCCTAAAGTTAAACGCCAAGAAATGCATAGTCATACCCTTCGGGAAAAACAAGGTTACCCCTAGCTACCATATAGGTGGCAATCCACTGAGCACAGAAGAAGTCATCAGAGATCTGGGGACTCAGGTTGACAGTAACCTATCGTTTGATACTCACGTTGCTAAAGTAGTTAGGAAGACCTTCTACATTGCCCACCTGATCATGAAGGGATTCAAATCTAGATCAAGGGAGGTCATCGTCCCCCTGTACTCATCACTCATCAGACCAATGATTGAGTACAATGCTCCATTCGGAATGTATCTGACCCGACACCTGCAGCAGCTGGAAAGGCCCCAAAAGTTCCTCACCAAAAGGATAAAGGGTCTCAAAAATATGTCTTATGCTGCCCGACTGAAAGAACTTCAGCTCTATTCGTTCGCCTACTGCTCAGAGGTGACCTGTGCCTGACATACAAGGCCATGTCAAACCCAGATTTGATGAACATGCTTCACCTCAAAAATCTAGATCCCTCAGAACTACAAGGGCGGAGACTTAAACCTTGACACGGTCATTAATAGGACATGCTGGAGGGACAGATTCATCACCCAAAGACTCCCTATGCTGTGGAACAAAATCCCGGTACATGTGAGGCAGAGCACCTCGCTGGCCATGTTCAAGAGAAATCTTGACCAATGGATGGGAGATCGCAGATATACCCCAGGGATTACCTCAGTGTCTCTGCTTGACAGAGGCACAGCAAAACAATGGGCATAGTTTTCTTCAAACTAAAGGGGTGGCAAAAGCCACAAAAACTCTGGGCTAGGCTTATAAATGCCCTTGGGCAGATAGCCTAGTACGAACCTATGAACCTATAAAATAAATCTCATTATAGGCTCATAGGTAGGTACTAGGCTATCTGCGCGAGGGCATTTATAAGCCTAGCCAGTGTGTGTCAGCTTAACCCTCCCCATTGATTAATTAACTGAGCCTCTGTCAAGACGAGCCAATGAAGTGATCCCAGGGGTGTATTTTCTGTTACCCATTGGCTTGTCAAGGTTTCTCTTGAAGAGTGTTAGTGAGGGACTCTGCCTGATGTAGTTAGGAATTTTGTTCCAAAGCATGGGGAGTCTCTGTGACAGGAATCTATCCCTCCAGCATGTTCTATTTATTGTTGTGGCGAGGTTTAGCTCACTAGAGCAAGTGGCTCGCAGTGACTTGGATTTCTTTAGGTGGAGCATGTCCATCAATTCTGAGTTGGACATGGCTTTGTAAGTCAGGCAGAGATCACCTCTGAGTAAGCGATATGCGACTGAGTACAGCTGGAGTTTTTCCAGTCGGGCTGCATAGGACATATGTTTGAGGCCAGTAATCCTCTTGGTGAGGTACTTTTGTGGTCTTTCCAGCTGTTGGAAGTGTCTTGTGAGGTACATCCCAAATGGGGCATTGTACTCTATGATGGGTCTGATGAGTGACGAGTAGAGGGGCACTATAACCTCTTTATTTCTAGATGCAAACCATTTAGTAATTAGATGGGCTACATAGATGGATTTCCTAACTACTTTGGCAATACGATTGTCAAAGGAGAGATTACTATCTACCTGGGTCCCCACATCTCTTATTACCTCTTCTGTATTAAGTGGGCTGCTACTTATGTGGAAATTCATGGGTGTTTTGTTTTTCCCAAACGGGATGACTATGCATTTTTTGGCATTTAGCTTGAGACCATAACTTTGACATTGGGTGTCCGTCTCAGTAAGGCCCTTTTGGAGAATGTCCGTGTCATGCGGAGAGTCATTAATGGCTCCCAGTTTGCAGTCATCGGCGAACTTGGTTAGCCATAGTCCTCCTGTGTTTGCCTGTACTTCTGAGAAGTGGTTTAAGCACTTGGGCTTCAGGCTAGTTATTTTACATTAAGAAGGTTTGTGGTCTGCATTCTTGTTGGAGGAGAGGCTGAACTCTGCCCTTCTGAGCTGGGAATTTCTGGTTAAAGGCTTATAGTGCCTGCATATTTCAACTGTTTCTTACTGAAATTGGTGCTCCTTGTGTGCTGTAGCATAGACTAGATCCAGGCCTGCTGAATCTAGCTTTGTTTGTATATCTTGAGCACTAATCCAGGCCTTCTTTTTTGGAGAAGGTTCCCCATGCACCCCAGTGGCAGGAGTGTGAAGTTAGAACTTGTCTGATTGAAGACTACAGGAACAGGGCTCAGTTTTGAGATTTTTTTACTGGTTAATTTGAGTAATTTGCTTAAAAGCATTTTCTGATTGCTTGTAGTCATCTAAAGCTGTTTTAAGTGCATTTTTTACTGTTTGTAGTAGTTGAAAGCTGTTTTAATTGTATTTTTTTTACTGTTTTTGCCTTATCTTTTAAAAAAAAAATGTTTTGTATAGTCCAGTTTTCAGGCTAGTACTTAATTCAGGGCTGTGTTACAATTTTCTGAGTTGCCCATACCTTACTTGGATAGAGGGAGGTTTCTCTGTTCACCTGTGAGAGAGGGAGCTTTGAGCAGCCATCTGTCCCTGGAGGAGTGGTTCCAACCCAGACGTTAGTAGTTTATAGGCCATTTTGGGGTAATTTCTGTCTCTTTCATTTCCCTGCTGTAAAAACCACGTTTGCACGGTTTTGCACATCCGGGCAGCGCCGGTTAGCTTAGGGCTAAATTTATCCTGGCTCCACCAAGTCTCCTCTTCAGTTTTTCCCTTGAAAGTAATCTAACTCTCAACCTAAGCACTTAAAAAGGATCCTACAGTCCAGCACTTGCTCAGACCTAATAGCAAGCACTAATATACCCCGGCACTTGATTGCCCAGCAGGGTGTAAGGCTCATTATTCACCCCTCACCAACCAAGTGATTAAGCAGCTCACCCTACTATTCGGGCATGACCAAAGGGCAATTTCAGGAGGTATACTCTCCAGTCCAGCTCGTGAACCTGGGTATCCTGAGGCAATGTTACAACTGCCTCGTACACAGACAACCCTCGCCTTCTACCACAAAACATTAACATATACGAGAGATGCAATTATAATAGCTAAATTGGAGGCTAAGCTCTCTCCACCCAAGACTGGAACAGGCAGTCATGAGGAGAAGGTTAACACTTGCACCACACCTCCAGCCTCACATAGACATACAAAACCAGCACTGGCAAAAAATACGCATAAATACACTGTCATACTCGGAGGCTCTAAATAAAAACCTGCAAAAGCATCAGAGACCTCCAAAGCAGACCCCCAAAAAACCTGCACCTCCCATCACAAACCAGACAACACATAAAATACAAAATCAGTGTGCTGCACAATCACAGCTCTTAAGGCGAAATAACATACCTAACACACTAGTAATAGGCGACTCTATAGTCAGGCACACTGACGTCCCACTCGCTAGGCTGGACAAGGAGAAGGTTATTGTTAGCTGCCTGTCGGGAGCCAGAATCCGCCACATAACACAAGCACTCAAGTCACTCCAGAACAAGTGCAAATATGACTGTCATTGTTCATGTAGGTGTGAATGACCTGAGACGTACCTCTCTGGACTACATGAAAAGAGACATGGAAGAGCTCTCTGATCACGTAGTCCAGGCGGGTATGACCCTGACTAGCATCCTGCCCTCACCAAGAATGATACCGCAGTATAAAGAAAAAAAGTGATCAATTTCAACAATTGGCTAAGCTTCTGGTGTCATTCAAAGGGGATCCAGTGTCTGTCAGCCTGGGATGACATACTCGACAAGCCTCGTTGCTTCGCAAGAGACGGCTTGCACCTGTCACCCCTAGGCTTTGTAATACTGACCAAGGCTCTTGCTGCCCCCATAGTGCCTTTTTTAGGCAAGGCTCAAAAGTCAAACCCACCTCCGTAAACAGCACAAATAAAAAAATGAGGGTTATGCTACTCAATGCCAGGAGTTTAAATCTCAAAATGCACGCGCTCAAAGCATTCCTCAGTATGGAGAATGTCGACATTTGTTCAGTAACTGAAACCTGGTTCAAGGCTCCACAGAGCACCCCAGCACTACCGGGTTACAACTCATACCACACATTTCGGCCACAGAACATGGACCGAAACACAAAAGGAGAGGGGTGTATCCATATTTATCAAAGATACCTACACCTCCAGGTTAGTGGCGCAGCATGATACCTTCGAGATCATCCATGTGCAACTAACATCAGGCAAATCTGAAATGCAAATTGTGGCCTGCTACATATCACCCTCCATGACCCAGGACCATCACTCCGCCTTTCTGGAGACACTGGAAAACATGAAGGTGCTACAGAACGCCCTGATATTGGGTGATTTCAATTACCCTACCGTTAACTGGGAAAACTACTCCAGTACAAACTCCCAGGTCCATCACTTCCTGGTATTTATCAACTCAAATGCCCTGGATCAGCTGGTAAACTCCCCTACCAGAGGAGAAAACATATTGGACCTGGTCATCACCAACATGGGCAACAGGTGTTCCACACCGGAGGTCAACCCGTCACTGGTTAGATCAGACCATAAACTAATCACTCTGGATGTCCACACCACACCACCACCTCCAACCAAGGAAACTACAGTGAAAAACTTTTCTATAGCAAACTTCACCTTACTTAAGACAGAGGTGGTAAGTTTCACAGCACCCACGCTAAAGGATAAGTGTCCAAGATGCAGGAACCTTTACAAATACACTCTGTGAGCACCTACAAGGATGCATGGATTGTGCCATCCCTAGCAAAACCAAGACTCACTCCCCTAAGAGAAGGAAACCAGTCTGGTGGACCCCTGCCATAAACAGGCTATACAATAGGAGGAGGAAACTAGTTCAGAAAAAAAGCAAATCCCAAGAAGGAAAGACATCCCTGATCAGTATCAGTAATAAACTAAGGTCCCTCATAATCTTCCAAGGCTAACTTTGAAAGAAAAATAGCCAAGGATTCGAAAGACAACCACAAAGTCTTCTTTAGCTATGTCAAGAATCTAAGGGGCAATTCGCAGATATGTTCTGAGCCAGTACAAAATAGCACAAAATATACTGAACCCACTGATATTGCCAACATCTTGGCCGATAGATTCAGTGCAAACTCCCCCCCCTCTCACCCCCAAAAGGGCTTAAAACAATATCGGAAAAGTGTAGCGTCCCTGAAATCACAGACGCACAGGTGAAAACAGCCCTTTCAAAAGTCAGAAGCACAGTGTCAATGGGGCCAGATGGTGTCCCAGGCTGCGTCTTGCACGAACTACAGAACGAACTAACCCCCCACCTAAACACACCGTTAAACCTCAGCCTCTCCACAGGCTACGTGCCCATAGAATGGCACACAGCAACGGTTATTCTGCTCCCAAAGGAGGGGCCACAACTGACCCTTGTAACTATCGCCTCATAAGTCTGACTAGCCTGGTCTGCAAGGCTGTGGAGCGCACCATCATGGAACTCATTAACAGACATTGGGAATCTCCAAACACTTGACCTGACCCAGTTCGGCTTTAAGGGCAGATCATGCCTACTAAACCTGGTTGACTTCTTCAAGACAGTCACCAAGGCCATAGATGAGGGGAAGGTAGTTCACACAGCCTTCCTTGACCTTGCCAAGGCTTTTGACACCATTCCCCACTCGGGAATTATAGAAAAACTCACCAGCCTGAACATAAACCCCCTACGTCACGAGATGGGTTGCCAACTGGCTTACAGACAGAACTTACATGGTAAGAATAGCGGGCTCCAGGTCCGACTCTAAACCAGTCACAAGTGGTGTCCCACAAGACCTCGGTCCTGTAACCTGACCTTATACAGTCTACTTTGTTTCCTTTTGGGGGTGTAATACTTGTGCTTCGTATTCGGAATGCACCACTGTTGCAGAATATATAGATGTTCTTCGTGTTTCAGTATTGCAGTCATCACATTTGGGTTATCTGCCTGCAGGTAGCCCTTAGCCGGCCTGAGTACCAGTCTTGGGATTTCTCCTTTGGATGCTGTCGCTTCTTCCATGACGTCAGGTCATCAGGGGTATAAAACATGCAGTTGATGCCATTACATCAGTCTTTCTTGCCGTGCGGTGTCCGAAGCAGAAGCAATTTGCAAGTGCCTTTCGGCCGACTTCTGAAATTTTTGTTTTCGTGTTTCAGACCTGAAGTTTTCTAAAAAAATAAGTACCCCGTTGGGAATCCTTTTTTCTTCCTTTAACCGATGTCAGAAAAAATGAATCGTCTTGCCTGTGGAAAGCAAATAACTCTGAGATTTTCATTCTTAGGGCGTCACCTGTTTAGGCCCAGACCATGAAGTCCCTCGCTGTCGGTTTTGTGCCCTGCTCACAGCCCAAACTATTCGTCATCGGGCTATTTTTGTAGCTAAATATTTTCTCTCTCGATCTCCGTACTCCGAAATGGCTTCTGTGAGCCATCCGACTACTGATTTTCCCAAAATGCATAAGGATAAAGACAGAGACAAACCGCAAAGGTCCAAAACTGCCGACGACTCTACTGCTTGCCGATACTCAGTGAGGACCTTTTGCAACCTCTGATACCCGCTTCTACAGATTTGCAGGCCTCTACTGAGACCCAGTCACAGTCCGGTATACCGCAAGATGCTTCTTCGACTATGGAACCTGCGGATATCTCTACCTTGGATGGGTCCGGAGCTGCTGTGCAGGCACTGGCTTCTGAGGGTGTATTCAGGCCTACCGATTTTCATATTAAACCGCCGATTTTGTCTCAAGCCAAAAATACCGAATTTCTCATTCCTAAAGTTTGCACTACGCCTAGGAAACCAATGATTAAAGTGCATTCACAGGCCCATGGGCCTCAAAAGCAAATGATTAGAATGGCTGAAGACCTTATTACCTTAATTAGGGGAAGCTAGCCTTCCCCTTCCAAGACACCTAGAACTGATTTTCCTTCTGATTCTTCGGATCAGGAATCTGATATCTCTGTTCCTTCTGATTACTAGGACATTCCCTTATTTCCCTATGAGGATTCTGATGCAGAGGATTCCTTTCTCTCTGCTTCCCCTCCAGAAGATTTTTCTTTTGGTGAACCCTGCATACCCTTAGGGAGCATTTCCGCTGGGAAAGTCAGGACTACTCAGTCCAAAAAGAGACTCGGGAAATTTTTAAACCTGCTTCAGCACAGGCCTCTAGCTATCCCTCCTGTTTTGGATATTGTAGATGATGTTTTCTTGGAATCCAGCCTTACCCCCGGATACTTTGCTCCCCAGAAACCAGACCGGTACTAGAGTACCTGACTCTCTCAAATTCCTTTTCAAGAATCCTTCTGCAGATCCAGAGACCATTTCCCAAGGGCCAAAAGGCATTAAGGCTACTACTGCCAAGAATCCCATCCCTTCTGACAGGGACTCTAGGGCTTTAGACAGATTGGGTAAGAAGGTATACACCTCTGCTACTCTAGAAATTAGGGCTTTAAATTGCCAGTTTCATATGTTAAAGTATCAGCAGCATATTATGGGGCTTATTAAACAGAAAATGTTGTTGATTCCTGACGGTACTGAACACAAAGATTTACAAGAGTTGATGCATTCTGCTGACCCAGTAGGTAAACATACTTTGCAGTGTGGTTTTGATACGTTAGAGACATCTTGCAGGGCTGCTGTCACTGGGTCTGTTCATAGAAGGCATGCTTGGCTTAAAGAACAAAACCTGCCAGATCATGTCAAAGCAAAATTACTAGATGCACCCTTAAACTAAGAGCTCCTATTTGGCAGTAAAGCAGAACAAGTCCTCAAAAGAATGGAGGAGAAAGCTAAATCTATGCAAACTGTTATAGATTTCTTACAGGTACAGCCACCTAGATTCAGTAAGCATTGGCCTTCAAAGAACTGGTCCTTTCCAGTCCCTTCCAAGCCTTCAGTCCAAACCCAGGGACAGCAGACCACCAAGACTTCATTCTCAACTTATGCACAGATCTAAACAGTGGGGTGCTCCCACGTCCAAAACAGGGCGTAGTAAGCCACCACCCTATGGTAAAATTGCACAATGACTTATTGACTCTCTCCCAAGCCTTGTCCAAGTACTTGCACTCTTGAGAGGTAAACTTGCCCTGCATGCAAAAAACTGGGAATACATTACCCAAGACAAATGGGTTTTAAACATTGTTTCTGTAGGATACAGATTCCACTTCCACTCACCCCCAACTTTAAGGAGATGGCCAGACCTCCCCCCAAACCAGTGGGTGGAGGCCCAAAAGCAAGTACTTTCCTCTCCTCAGCAGCAAGTCTATTCAACCTGTCCCTGCAGAACAAAGGGGAGAAGGCTTTTATTCCAGACTTTCTGGTTCCCAGAAAATAAAACTCCGGGCGTCCTATCCTGGATCTGTCTACTCTGGACACCTTTCTCATGGTTCCAAAATTCAAAATGCTGAGACTCCAACACCTGCTTCCTATGCTAGCCAAGGATTCTTGGCCTGCAACCTTGTACTTAAAAGAAGCTTATCTGCACATCCCCGTAAGGGAATCCTGCAGTAAATACCTATGCTTCAGAGCAGGTTCTATGCATTATCAGTTCTCTGCACTTCCCTGTGGCTTATCTACTGTGCCCAGGGTATTCACAAAGTGCCTAGCTCCAGCCATTGCATTTTGCAGGCAGAGAAGTATTCATATTTACCCATACTTGGACAATTGCCTGATTCAGGCAGAAAGTCAGGATTTGCTATTACAGCACCTGACATTTGTAAAGAGACTTCTAACTTCACTGGGGTACACTATCAGTGAAAAGAAATCACAGCTAGTACCCAGCCAGCAGGTTGTATTCCTGGGAGCAAGCTTGAACACAACTTCCCAGATGGCATTCCTCACTCCAGAGAAACAAATTTATTTGACAAACTACTTCAACCTATTGGCCACCAAAACCCAGCTATCTGCAAGAAAAATGCTGCAAGCCCTGGGGTTCATAGCCTCTTGCATTCTGTTAATTCTGTATGCAAGACTGCATATGAGGAAACTTCAATGGTACCTAAAAAGTCTATGGTGTCAACATTCTCAGGACCTGGAAACTATGATTCTTATCATTCCTTGCCGAAGGACAGAGTTACTTTGGTGGGCAGAGGCCTGCAACCACAACAAGGGACTCTCCTTCACTCTACCCCCTGCCGCCCAATCCCCAACAGACACATCAGACTATGCATGGAGGGCTCGCATGACAGGGCAGTGCATTCAGGGCAAATGGAACCCAAAGCAGATGCACCTGCATATCAATCAAAAAGAAATGTTAGCTGTGCAGAATGCTCGACGGCCTTCAAAGGCCTTATTCTTCCAGGACAACTGTTGGTAAAAACAAGACAACACCACATTTGTGTTACATAAACAAGCAGGGGGGGAACCCATTCATACCCACTCTGCAGACTAGCCATGGCTCTGTGGAACACAGCTTTGAGCAACCAAGTGCACCTACAAGCTCAATTCCTGCCAGGTAAAATAAATTCACTGGCAGACGACTTAAGCAAAAATCTCATGGACCCACACGAGTGGAAACTGGAACCCAAACTATTCAAGCTTTTGAAAAACAGGTGGGGGACTCCAGAGGTGGACCTGTTTGCTTCCCCACAGAACCATCAGTTGAACAAGTATTGCACCAGAACTCCCCACAGCCAAGCTTGGAAAGTGGATGCCCTGTCCTTTACCTGGGAAAGCCTCTCTATGCCTTTCCCCCTCTGCCTCTCCTCTCGAAGGTTCTACTAAAGATCAAACAGGACAAGCCAAGGACAATCCTGATTGCACCCGACTGGCCACGCCAGCACTGGTACCCTCTTTTATGCAGTCTGACAGTGCTACAATTATGGCACCTGCCTCAGACTCCTTCCCTGCTGTCCCAGCAGGTGGGCCAGATTCTGTACCCTCAGCTACAGACCCTGAACCTTGTAGCCTGACTAATTCCCTGAACTCATCCCCAGCAACCCTCAGTAAGCAGGTGCTGGATGTCATTCTTGAGGCAAGGAGGCCTAGTACTAGAAAATCGTATTCAGAAAAGTGGAAAAGATACTGCTCCTGGAGCCAGTCTCAGGGGATGGACACAATTGTGCCCAGCTTACCTCATATACTAGATTACTTAACAGAAATGCTCCACAAGGGCCTATCCTTCTCTTCAATTAAGATTCATGCCTCTGCCATCTCCGCTCATAATACTGAGCCACCCCTCTTCTCTCATCCTCTGGTAAAACAGTTCCTTAGAGGAGCCAAATTTTAAGATCCCCCAGGAGAGCTCCCACTTCAGCCTAGGACCTTAACTTTATATTGGAAAAACTCACACTTCCACCCTTTGAACCGGCTGCTACACCAGAGTTAAAATTCCTCTCATGGAAAACAGCTTTACTTCTAGCCATCACTTCAGCAAAAAGAGTGTCCGAACTGCAGGCCCGTATGGCAGTGGAACCTTTCGTTATCTTCCATGTGGAAACTGTTTCCCTCCGGACTTAACCCATCTTTTTATGCCCAAGGTGGTGTCTAGCATGGCTTTAAACCAGTCCAGTCATTTGCCAACTTTGTTCCCTAATCCTCAGAATAAAGGGGAAAGGATACTGCATTCCCTGGATGTGCACAGGCAGCTTAGATTCTATCTGGACAGGACTAAGCCTCTCCGAAAATCTGACCAGCTGCTAGTCAGCTTTGCTGCAGGGGCAGAGGGCAAGGCCATTTCAAAGCAAACAATTTCTAAATGGATAGCACACTACATCAATTTCTGCTACAAACACCATGGAAAACCTACCCCACAGGTGGATAAGAACACATTCCACTAGGGCTACATCTACCTCTGCTGCCTTTCTCAGGGGAGTCTCTACCAGAGACATCCTAGAAGCTGCAAACTTGGAGCTCTGTACACACTTTCACTAAGCATTACTGCTTGCATATCTTTTCTAAATCCAGAGCCGGATTTGCCACAGCAGTCTTACATGTCCTAATTGCCAGCCCTAATGCTTCTTAACTACCTCCACCCTTCCTTATCTTTGGGAATCAACCCAAATGTGATGACTGCAACAGTGAAACATGAAGAACATAGTACAGTTGTGTACACTTGCCATAAATGTAGATGTTTGAGTGTATTCACTGTTGCAGTCCTGGTTACCCCTCACTCCAGCCCCCTTGACTTGTCTTTGCTTTTACCTAGCCTTTTTGGTTTGGCATATCTTATACCATCTGTATTAGCTGAGGGTGTTCCACACCATATAATTGCTTCCTGTTTTGGGTGCACCTGACATCTGGGGCAAGAAAAACTGATGTAATGGTGTCGGCTGCATGTTTTATACCCCTGACGTCATGGAAGAAGCGACAGCATCCGAAGTGGAAATCCCAAGACTCTGGTATTCAGGCCAGGTGGGGGCTACCTACATACAGATAACCCAAATGTCATGACTGCAACAGTGAATACACTCTAACATCTACATTTATGGTAAGTGTACACAACTGCACGTTACTGATATATTCTTATATTAGAATAAACGATCCTGCATATTTCTCCATAAAAAGATAGTTTTCATTTGTAACTTTTTGTGGCTCAAACATCTCAATTTGAAACAGCTAAACTGATATGTTCAGATTTAGATTTTAGCTGCACTGAAATAGTTATGGGCAGAATAGTAGTGTTTGGTGCATTTTGGACTATTGTTCTATTGCATTCTGTGAAACTTATGACCTGTCAAGGAGAAGTTGATTTATGTTTTTTTTTTTTTTTTTTGCTAAATAAGTGGGTAGCAAGTGCATGGGTTCAGACGCGTTCACTGTTAGTGTGATATTTTGGATTAAACTTGCTTTCCATTGAGGGAATATTACCTCTACCCAGGATGTACATTGCAGTGCTGGTTTGGAATACGGGTCTGCAATGTTACCTAAAAGTATACAGAATTTGAACGCACAAGCTTGCACATATTAGGATGAATTTCATTGTTCTCTTTCTTTAAGGGGGTGGGGGGAAAGAAAATTCAGGAGTGGTCATGGAGACTTTTTTTAAACAAGTCGATATGGTGGACTGTCTTATCCCACAAGTGGAAGAAGAGAGAGAGTAATTAAATAATTTTAGTGTCACCAGACTCTCGTGTACAGTATTGATTGGGCACCATATCTGAGACACGTAGGATAGATGTTTGTATCCTGTATGCCAGGAAAATAGCATTGCCAAGTTACAAACATCATTTGCCTTTATGATAAATACCAAGACTTTTGGCAGAGTAGAAAAGTATTTTTGACATTTACATCTTTGGCAAGAATTCTGGTTATGCTGCATTAGGTAAAAAGTTAGTGAGAGAACACTGTGGTGGTGATGGGGGCTGTAGGAGCACCCCGGTGTTTTCATTTTGAATGAAGGATGTACTGTGTAGCATTTATGGTAGTAAACTTAATATCTTTTCATCTTTGAGGTGTTAGTATTTTAATTTGAAATTACTTTTTTTTTCCTCCTTAAAGAAAGATGTCGCGACCCAGCACTGCATCTCCAAGACCTGGAAAAGGTCATTCTGATCAAACTACTTCCACAAAAGCTAAGGGGCTGAAGGATATCCGGGTTGATGAAGAAGTCAAGATAGCTGTAAACATTGCATTGGAGAGGTTCCGATATAGTGACCAAAAAGGTAGGAAATTAGTGTAAAATTTCACTCGGAATAAACTGGATTTAAGAATATAGGTATTTCTGTTAGCTGTACCTTTAAAATTCCACAAATACATTTACTTATTTGTCATATTTTGCATGATTAAAATCCTTTAACTCTGAGCTATTTAAAGCTCTAGCTTACTGAAGCATTCTTATTTTTACTAGTTGTAGAATCCAGGACACCTTACTTACTAGCATCAGTCATTAATTATGCAGCTGTATTGAACAGGAAGTGTTGCTAAATGTGGCTTTCTGTGGAAGATACGAGTTTGTTTATGTTAGAATTTGCCATAACCATCTTACACAGTCTGAAGAAATTTGTTGACTAGAGGTAGGATACAGGCATGTTATGATGGACTTTATCTGGTATTGTAGAACAGTCTTAATCAGTCCTATTTTAATTTTTTCACGTTATATTGCAACTGGAATGGACCCCATTCCTTGGGATATATTTGAAATTTAGTCTTTGATGTTTGCCGGGAGTGCTGTTCTGGGCATCTGCACTGTACCCAGAATTGCAAGTTTCTGTAATTCACATGAAGTTATTTGTGTTTCTGTCCTATTTAAAAATGTTTGATAATTGTTTATTTTTCCTGATGTCCTTCAAGGATGCATCTGCAGTCCTTACAAATGGGTTGTCCTGTCGTCAGGCAGCCCTTCGGTCGGCCGGATTCCAAAGTCTGGGCCTGGCCTCGGCTGGTGTCGCACTTCACCCGACGTCATAGCTGCAGTTCTTCGGGTATAAAGGCATCAGCCGACGCCATTTTCCTCAGTCTTTCTTGCGCGTGGCCAAGCAGAAGCTGTTCGCAAGTGCCGGTCGGTCAGAACCAGAGATTACTACTACAAGTACCGAAGACTTCTAAAGCTAAGTACCCGTTAGACTCTTTCTTGCCTCAGCTGATGTCAGAAAAAGTGAATAACTGTTTAACTTGTGGGAAACAAATACCTCATAAAGATTTCCACTCTTACTGCTTACCTTGCTTAGGCCCAGACCACGACGTAGCAGCTTGTCTAGCCTGTGCTTCTTTCAACCGACGGACGCTTAGACGTCGGTTGGAATTTGCTGAAGAGTTTTTCGGCTCCGATTTTGCTTACATTATGCCGTCGGATACTCCGACTACGCAAATTTCTAAAAAGCGCAAGGAAAAGGACCGACACTCGTGGTCCGTGGTTTCGGCCGAAACCGCAGTTAAGCCAACCGCGAGTGTCTCTGTTTCGGCTGAAACAGAGTCCACGGTTCTTCCTTCGGCCGAAAGCTTGCCACTTACCGAGGCCTCATCCAGCCTGGCTGAATCTGCTACTGAAATCCCACCTGCTCTTGCAGGTTCACAGGATTTATCTGATACTATCCCTTTGGATATTTCTACCCCTGCACGTGGAGCTGCTAGGCCTCCTGCATCCATGTCGATTAAGGCCTTTGCCAGGGCTAAAGCAGTAAAAACTACAAAATCTGTGCCTGCTAAGACCCCCTCTCACAGGCCTAGCTCTAGTTCTCAAATGCTTAGTCTAGCAGAGGATCTCATTTCTTTGATCCGGGGATCCCAACTACTTCCAGACAGGGCCTCTCACCCACCTCCAGAGAAGAGGACTAGAGTAGAGCCCCCTGAGTCAGTTTCTTCAGATGGCTCCTCTGATGAATCAGATAATTCAAACCCTCCAGAGGGCCCCTTTTCTCCTTATGAGGACTCTGATGCAGAAGAGTCCATTCCTTCTGCCTCTCCGCCTGAGGAATTTTCTTTTGGGGAAACCTTGCATGCTATGAGGGAACAATTTCAATGGCAGGGCCAGGATTTTTCAGACTCTAGGAAAAGGCTTAGAATCTTTTTGCATTTGCCACAGCATAGGCCTTTAGCCATTCCTCCAGTCCTTACTGTTGTGGATGATGCCTTTAATGATGCTTGTACTGCTCCTGATTCTCTTCCTCCGCCCCTGCTAAGCCCGATAGGTACTACAGGGTTCGGACACACATCATCATTTGTATAAGGCCCCTTTGCAGATCCCAAACTATCTCCCAGGGACCCAAGGCTGTAGCAGCTACTTCTACTAAAACCCCTCCCTCTGAAAGGGAATCTAGGGCCTTAGAGAGATGGGGTAAAAAAGTTTACACTTCTGCTACTCTTTCAGCTAGGGCCTTGAACTGTCAATTCCACATGATTCAGTATCAGGAATTTATGTTAGACCAATTAACTAAAAAACTGTCCTCTGATGAACCATTAGACAAAAAATCTGTACAGGAGATGGTACATAACATTCAGCAGGTCAGTAATCATTCCTTAAAATGTGGCTATGATGCACTAGAGGCTTCCTTTAGATCAGCCATGACTGGCACAGTGATCAGAAGACATGCATGGTTAAAAGAGCAGTCCTTACCAGACCATGTTAAATCAAAGCTCCTAGATGCTCCCATGGATAAGCTCAATTTGTTTGGCTCCCCTGCGCAGCAGGTGCTGAAGAAGGTGGAAGACAAAGCAAAATCTGTCCAGACGGTCAAGGAATTCTTGCAGGTCCAGCCTCCAAGGTTTAGCAGGAACTGGCCTTCCAAGAATTGGTCCTTTCCAGACACCTCCAGATATCCGAGAGGCAGGAATAGGCGCTCAAGAGGCAGGGGTCAATCCAGAGGTGCCTACAGGGGACATCAGTGGCAGGCTAACAACCAGCGAGGTACAACCACAGATCCAGCCACCACCACTTCCACAGGACAATCGCAGTGACTTGGCTCTGGCACCGCCTACCAGGGAACAACTAGAGGCACCCTTAGGCGGGAAGCTAGCCTTATTTTCAGTAAACTGGCATTACATCACAGGAGACAAATGGATTTTACAGACAATAGACCAAGGTTACAGGTTTCACTTCCATACTCTACCAAGGAAGAGAGGAATGCCAAACCTTCCTCCAAATCAGAAGACAGAAGCTCTAGAACAAATAACTCAATTACTAAGGATGAGAGCTGTAGAAAGGGTACCATCTATGGAACAAGGGCAAGGATTTTACTCCAGACTCTTCCTGGTACCAAGAAAAGAAAACCAATGGAGACCTATTCTCGACCTGTCCGCTTTAAACACATACCTCATTGTTCCAAAATTCAAAATGCTGACACTACAGCAGCTTCTTCCCATCCTGGGCAAGGAGTCTTGGCTGGTAACTCTAGATCTCAAGGAGGCATACCTGCACGTCCCCATACGACCAAATTGCAGAAGATACCTCAGATTTCTTGCAGGATCAGAGCATTATCAATTCTCAGCATTGCCCTTTGGCTTATCTACTGCGCCCAGAGTATTCACGAAATGCCTGGCATCAGTAATTGCTCATTGCAGGCTTCAGGGAATTCAAATTTACCCTTACCTGGACGACTGCCTGTTACAAGCGGACAACAAAAACAAATTAACAAAGATTTGGAAAGGGTCATTCATCTACTACAAGCCCTGGGATACACAGTCAATATAAAAAAGTCAAGGCTGATACCATCCCAAAGGATAACCTTCTTGGGTGCAGATCTGGACACATCAAAACAAATGGCATTCCTGACAGTAGAAAAACAGGAGCAACTCCCTTTCTACTTCATGGCACTAACAAAGCAGAACCAGCTAACAGCAAGAAAAGTCCTGCAAGCTCTCGGTTACATGGCATCCTGCATAATATTGATTCCACATGCCAGACTACATATGAGAAAGTTACAGTGGTACCTAAGGAATTTATGGTCTCAGCACAAGCACAGCCTAGAAACCCAAATTCCAATAATTCCATGCCTGAAACAAGAATTCCAATGGTGGGCTCAGGCCTGTCAATCAAACAAGGGACTGCCCTTCCACAGCACTCAACCAAGCCAGACCATCACAACAGGCCTCAGACCTCGGTTGGGGGCACACTTGCTGGACAAGTGCATACAAGGCTTATGGACTCAAGACCAGCTGCACCTACACATAAATCAAAAGGAAATGCTGGCAGTAAACTGGCAATTCAGGCATTCAGACCATTCTTCGACAGGGTCAACTGCTGATAAGGACGGACAACACCACAGTTATGTGGTACATCAACAAACAGGGAGGCACACATTCATACCCTCTATGCCGGATGGCAATGGACCTCTGGAATGTGGCACTGAGCTTCAACATTCAGCTACAAGCAATTTTTGTGCCAGGAAAAGAAAATATACTAGCAGATATCCTAAGCAGAACTACCACGGATGCCCACGAATGGATGCTGCATCCGGACATCTTCAAAACCATTACAGGGAAATGGGGACTACCAGAAATAGACTTATTTGCATCCCCACACAATCACCAACTGAAAAAATTCTGCATGAGGACGTACCACCCACTTGCTTGGAAAGTGGACTCCCTATCTTTCAGTTGGAAAAACCTGACAGCATATGCATTCCCACCTCTTCCCTTGATGCACAAGGTGCTATTGAAGATCAAAGAAGACCGTCCAAGGATCATCCTGATAGCTCCAGACTGGCCAAGGCAACATTGGTACCCATTACTGAGGAGTATGTCTCGGGAACAAATATGGCCTCTGCCCCTAGTTCCCTTGCTGTTAACACAGAACAACTTCAAAACCCTGCATCCAAACCTGAAAACACTGCAGCTGGCTGCCTGGAACATTGCGTAAGACCAAATAACCCAGATTTATCTCAAAGGGTTAAAGACATTATCTTGGAGGCTCGCAGACCCTCAACAAAAAAAAATATTATTCAGCAAAATGGAAAAGATATCTCATTTGGAGTACTGCAAAAGGAGAGAATGTGTCACTGGTAAACATAGCTAACATCCTGGAATACTTGGCAGAGCTCTTCCACAACGGCCTGTCCTATTCTTCCATTAAGATTCATGCATCAGCTATTTCAGCAGAATACAACTTGGATCCTCCAGTCTTCTCTCATCCTCTGCTTAGGCAGTTTCTGAGAGGGATTAAAAATGTAAAGCCACCTAGGAAGCCACCATTGCCAGCATGGGACTTGAACTTTGTGCTAGAAAAGTTGACACTCCCTCCTTTCGAGCCAGCAGTAACAGCAGAATTACAGTACTTATCATGGAAAACTGCTTTCCTGCTTGCAATCACTTCAGCAAGAAGGGTATCTGAGCTACAGGCATTAATGGCAGTACAGCCCTTCCTGATCTTCCATCAAGATAGGGTGTCCATGAGAACTAATCCTACCTTTATGCCAAAGGTGGTCTCCAGGGTATCTTTAAATCAAGCTATCCACCTACCTACATTCTTCCCCAACCCACAGAACAGGGGAGAAAGACTATTGCATACCTTGGATGTACATAGACAATTACGTTACTACCTGGACAGGACCAAGAGCAATAGAAAAACTGACCAGCTACTGGTAGCATATGCAACAGGAATGGAAGGAAAAGCAATTTCAAAACAGACAGTCTCTAAGTGGATAGGAAATTGCATTAGATTTTGTTACTCCTACCATGGGAAGAAAACTCCAGAAAACATCAGGCCTCATTCTACACGGGCTACAGCCACTACCACAGCTTTTTTACGAGGAGTGGCTACCAAAGACATTTTAGAGGCTGCTACTTGGAGCTCCGTGCATACATTTGCCAAGCATTATAATTTACCTTTATACTCCAGATCCCGAGCAGGTTTTGCCACTGCTGTTTTGCAAGGGATCTTAACTACACCATAATCTTATTTCTCCTCCTCCCACAGTTTGGCTATGGTATTCTACCCATTTGTAAGGACTGCAGATGCATCCTTGAAGGACATAGTACAGTTTTGTACCTACCATAAATGTAGATGTCCGATAGGCATGCATCTGCAGTCAGGATTACCCACCCTCCTTCCCCTCTGTGGTACTCCTAGGGTATTTGCCCATCTTGTAGCTAGCTGGGGGAATCTATTATGGTGTATTTGTTTGTATATATGTATATACATGCTTATTTTTTGTTTGCTCTCTACTATTTGGAACCATTTGCATTTATCCAAATTTAGCCTTCCTAGAGGGCACCTGGCATCTGGGGCAAGAAAGACTGAGGAAAATGGCGTCGGCTGATGCCTTTATACCCGAAGAACTGCAGCTATGACGTCGGGTGAAGTGCGACACCAGCCGAGGCCAGGCCCAGACTTTGGAATCCGGCCGACCGAAGGGCTGCCTGACGACAGGACAACCCATTTGTAAGGACTGCAGATGCATGCCTATCGGACATCTACATTTATGGTAGGTACAAAACTGTACTTTTCTCCAGCTACTACTGCTGGAACCATCTGGTTGTCTTTCTTCTGTGTTGCTCTAGTTTCTGCTTGTGTAGCCTGGTATTTTATAGTTTAGTCTTTCAGTACACAGAACATGATAGTTGCTATTTCAGTACACAGAACATGATAGTCCCTCATTGACACTCTTCAAGAGGAATCTTGATGAGTGGATGGGAGATGGTAGGTTTACCCCGGGTATCACTTCTGTGTCACTGTTAGACAGAGGCACAGTATACTAACCCCGAAAAAGGGCATAGAAAAATTAATTTAAAATGGGTGGCGAAAGCCAAACACACTCTGGCTAGGCTTATAAATGCCCGAGGGCAGATAGCCTGGTATGAACCTATGAACCTAGATGTAGATGTTCTTCCATATCACTGTTGCTGTATTCCTTACTAGAGGGATCCCCTGCTAGGGTAGCTGAACATCTGGCCAATATACCAAGCCTTGGGTATCAAGGATGTCTCTTGCATTACATGTATGCTCCCTGCTCATGGCATAGGGCATAAAAGTGATGTATGGACATAAATACGCCAGACTTTCTTTGCCACCAGTTTAAACACCATCTTCGATCATCCATGTGAACCTTCTTTTGTTTCTGCTGGTTACCAAATAATTTTCAGGTAAATGCACCACTGGGATTTTATTCTTATCTTGTCTTTTTCTTTTAGTTGCAAGGTTACATGTCATTCATAAAGGGAAAATGTCAGTGTGATGACACCATTTAAAATTCTAACAAGGCATTCGCCACTTTCTCTGCCTCAGTGGAGGACGGAGCCACTGCCTCATGGTTATGTGTAGCATAATCCACCAGCACCAGGATATACTTTTTCCCTGTAGAACTTGGAGTACTCAAAGGCCCTACAATATCCATGGCTACCCTCTGAAATGGCTCTTAAGGCAAAGGCATTAACAGAGCATCGACCTTGTCTCCTGCCTTACTTGCCTTTTGCCACTGCTCACGGGTCCTGCGGTACTCATTTACATCCTTAGGAATCCCAGGCAAATAAAAGTTTTGCATAATGCATCTCTTAGTACGCTTTAAGCCTGTATGGCCTGCAAAAGGAATGTCATAGGCTATGGCTAGAAGTGCCAGGCGGTAGGCTCTCGGCACTACCAGCCTGTGTATTACCTCACCCTGTAGCCCTCCCTGAGGGGTCCACTCTCTTTACAGTAACCCTTTTTTCCAATATGCAGACTCCCCTCTTACTTGTGCATCAGGTGTCTCCTTAGCTACCGCTCTCAAGCTTCGTAATGTAGGGTACGTAAGTTGATCCTGTCTCAACTCTTACTTTTGTGACCCTGCTCAGCTCCCCTTCCACAGGAAGCCCAGTATCCTCCCATCAGTGGTGCCTCACTGTCAGCCTGGATAGTACCTCTCACTTCTGTCCTTGCAGTTACCATCTTCACGGGAACACCAGTACCTTTAATAACCACATCACCAGCCCCAGCTTCAGGCATAGGATCTGTCTGGGTCTTCCCCAGGCTGCTAGACCCATGTGTCTGGCTCCAAGTTTGACTGTCTGTCATTGCATGCACAAAAGTTACTACATTATCAAAATCATTCCCTATTAAGACATCTGCAGGGATGTCCACAACACACCTACTTATTTGTTCCCTTTTCCACCCTCCTAGTCAAGATCAACCCTGGCCAAAGGTATCTGGAATGGGGTCCTGCCCAAAGCTCTGACTGGTGTGGACTGCCCAAGCAAGTACTGCTCCACCTTAAGCACTGCAGGCCCCGCATTGGTTATATCCGAAGATGTCTCACTCTTAGCAGTGGCCTGTCTTCTATTCACCAAGATAGAATACAAGTTTTGGTGATAATTTGGCATCTCTGTTGTTTCCAGACAACTTACCACTGGCATTCTGTCATTTCCACTTGCTGGCTCCCTCACATTTTGCTTCTCACCTTGCTTCAGTGGACGTTTGAATGCTACATGGCCCCTCTGATTACATTTGAAACATCTAATCCCTGATCCTGACCGTGTGCTTGAACTAGTGGCTTCTCCTGTTACTGGTGAACTTTTGGAGTGGTTTAGGCTGTCCCCCATGGGTTCCCTTATGTACATGTGTAGCACTGGGTATCCCTTTCTTGTGCAGTGGTGCTGTATTTGCCAAGTAGAGATCTCCTTTTTTCCCCAACTCATATGCAGAGTTACACTCTGTCTGCAAACCAGATCCTCATGTCCTGATGCAAAGTACAGAGAGCTTGTTCTTTTACCAAAAGCTCTGCCTGTTCTTCAGAAGTAGTGACCTGACACCCAGTCACCCACCTTTGAATGTATGTAAATCAGTATTGTGGTAACATACACTTTCATCTGCCTTGCGTCTATGTTCACAAAACCTTTTTCTATACATTTCAGGAGTTGATTTAAAGCAATCAAGCAAACCTTGTTTTACACAATCATAATTCAAACAGTCAATATCAGACAGTTTAGCAAATGCATTAACAGCTCTTCAGTGGAGTAAGGGGGTCAGGAACCATACCCAGTGCCCTCTGTCAATATTATATTGTTTACATATCCTCTTAAGTATATACATTAAACTATCAAAGTCATCTCCCTCCCTGTACTGAGGAAAACGTTTACTGACCTTTATGGCTTTTAGGGCTTGGTCATTCTTTTCTCCATTATCTTCATGACCCTGTCTAAGGGTTAGAAGCACTTTTCATATTGTCTCTGCCTCTCATTTTCTTCATTTTCCATCTTCGAATGCTTGGTCTCCAGTTCATGCTGATGCTGCTTCTCCCTCTCACTCTCCTCAGCCTCCAAATGTCTCGGTACATACTGACTCTGCTTCTCTGTCTCTCCTCAGCTTCCAGTTCAAGTCGTCTTAACTCCAAACAAATTTTTAAGTCTTCTGAGGAAAAGGTACACTGTCTTGTCTCAGAAGGCTGCTTATCCCCAACTCCAGACTGGGTATCCTCTGAGCTGCTGGTCTGCTTTGTGGCTGCAACTAAGGCTGAGATCATTGCTTCCTTTGTCAGGTTGACATGTACCAGTCCTTTGGGTTTGCACACCTTAGCCAACTGATTGCTTGACAGCTTGCTATAGTCCTCTGCTGACCTCTTTTTCTGCTGTTTCTGATTAAAAAATAATTAAAACTGTTGTGAAATTAAACTCTGTATGTTTACCTTTTGGCTGTTGACAGTGCACACCTTAATGACAACTACCCATAGACTAATAAAGCTAAATTAAAATGGCACACCGTTTGCACCAAATAATGTGACAACCCTACTTAAATCCAGGGTTATCACTAAGGAGCCTCCGTCCTTACCATTGTCTCCAGTAAAGAAGCGTCACTGATAACGAAAATTGTGTATCTCTGTCCCTAAGTGTACACCAGGAACAGGCTCCAAACCTGTGGCTGGACAATATGCTTCACTCGAGGTCCCCAAATAAGTCTTCACACTAACCATAGCAGAGGACTGTGTCCCAGTTCTAGATATTTGACACACACTCTTAAATTGACCAACTGAAGAAAAAGCACAGAAACCACTACGCGGAACAATTAAGACCTCTCGAGCTCGCTGCCAGGCTCTCCGGATACAATAAAAGCACGTAACTGACGATATAAGAATAAAATTTATTTAAGCGTACTTCTAAAATGCACTTTTCGTTGAGCTACTCTAGCTCAACTTCCTCAGAATAAAAGCAACTCCAAGTTAAAACACAGTTGTATTTAAATCAATGAGCTAACATTTGAATCTCGTATCCTTCCCCCACGTGACTAAGCTATTAAATACGTACATCCAAAATGGACCAATAGTATCAGAACAAAGCATGACATAGAACATGAATACATTAATAAAATTAATAAATTAATACAACAAATAATCACATCAAATAATCAAAGGCTTCAGAGGTATAACAATACAGCTATATAGCTGTACTATGTTAAAACCTCACCTTAACACTAAATACGTGTCGCTAACTTTTTCATATGGGATACCAAAAATATCTATTAATTTTATTAATGTATTCATGTTCTATGTCATGCTTTGCAGCGAGCTTGAGAGGTCTTCATTGTTCCACACACTCTTAAATACTTGATATTCACACACACATACTCTTGGGAAGGACTGGCACAGATTTACCTGCTATGTCCTCTTTCCCAAATTACAAGGTAACACCTGCCACCAGTTAGATACCACAGCACCCTTCAAAAGGGGGTGTTCATTTATTTTGGGTAGAATAAGTATCGATATAAATGGTAGCATTGTAATCCAAGCAGTAAGGCTTTTTGGAGTGACCCTGGTTTTATCACAATAAACATAAACACTCTCCGGTTACTGAAAGTTATTTCTAAATAACCAGCCTCAATGAAATAGTTAAATATTTAATAATAAATAAAATGATTTAAAACTAGTGTACACTTAATAACTGATTGTAATAAACCACAAAGTTTCACACACAGGAATTATGGAAATAACACTGTAGGATATATTTCACACTGATTTGTAGAAAACCCTAACTATAGTTCCCTAACTGTCTAAAGATCAACAGTCCCTGTCTAATCTAATCTAACTCAGCAAGGTAAGATGATGCTCTTACTTCTGCCAGACAAGGTAAGAATTTATGCCCATTTGTCAGGCAGTTGTCTGGTCCTCAGTGAATGGATTAACAGCTCCTATTATTATTGCTGAACAGCTCTGAAAAACAAATTGAGTGATAACTACTGATCTGGTGAACAAAAGCTTACAACTGAAGGACTACAACAACTGAACTTTAACTTGCTGAGAACCTGCTTTTATAGCAGAATTTTTAAAATGTCACAGAAAGCTGTTATGAGAATTCTCTCTCATATCAGACTTTAAAAGTAAACAAAACAGCTGCTGTGGGGATTCTGTTCCTTTCACATCTAGGTCAGCTGACTGGCATAACTAACAATCTGAAGTAGTTAACTTCATTTGGGCATCAACCTATGGGTCTTCGGATCCATATCGGATCCGAGCCGGCAGTTTCCAACAGCTGAGATCCGAGCTCCAAGCTCCTCCCCCTACCCATAATCCCCTGCCATCCCTACCTGACCTCAGATCTAGTTTGCCGCTGTTGAAGCCAGCAGCTTGATCTTTGAGTTCCAGGCATCGGTTGTTTCTTAGCAAGATTTTGTGAGAAAATTTAATCTTTTTCTTTTACTTTCCTGTCAGAAAAAGTGTGTTTGTGAGTGTTTAGCATCCCCTCGTAGTTTTTCTCTCTACACAATTTAATTTAGCTTATTCCCCCCCCCACCTCGTGAGAGCGTTGGGGCGTGTGTCTGTGTGTGATTGGGGCCTAGTGTGTGTGTCCTTTTCTTAGTATAATGTCTGAGGCCCCAAAGACATTTTTTTCTAAATGTAGAAAGTGTGGCCATAAGCTATCCCCAGCGGATGGCCACACTTGGTGCGTGTTGTGCCTTGGGGTTGAACACCTCTCCTCTGGCTGCACTATTTGTGCGGCGTTCAACCCCAGTGCACTTAAGGACCAGAGGTCGAAGTTGATTCTGGCGGGACTTCTGCCCCCGGACTCTGCTCCGACCTCCGGTCCCCCCGTGGTGCCTGCCGCAGCCGCGACAGTACCCACGACTGCTTCCCTTCCCCTGACCGCAGGACTCAACCTCCCACCTTGGGCCAGGAGGATAGGGAAGCCAGAAAAGAGAAGCGCAGGGAGAAGTACCACAAGCGGCGGGCCGAGGCCTCTACATCAGCCCCGCCAGCTAAGCGGGCTTCTCCCTCCAAGACCTCCAAGCCTTCTCCTTCCCGGCTCTGGTCACCTTACTTCTCACCGGGACCGAAGGAGGAGGAGGTCCAGTCTCCCTCGAGGTCATCGAGGCGGCACTCCCGTCCCCCCTCGGTGGCCTCCTCTAGGTCGACCAAAAGCTTAACGGACGCAGATTTGGACCGGATGATGAGAAGATTCCTCCAGGCCCAACTGCAGATGGGAGTGCTCCTGCTCCCCCCCTCCTGGGGGGGGGGGGGGAGCTCGACCCCCTTTTTCGCCCCGATCGCTCCTTCTCCAACCCGCTTCCTGGGTTTGGAGTCCTCGGAGCCGAGTGGCGTTGGAGCCGGGGGCATGTTGGCGCCAATAGTATCGGGTACTTGGCGCCGACAGAGTCCCTCGAGTCTGTCTGGTCCCTTTTTGGCGATCCGAGCTCTCGGAGCAGAGAGCTGAGCTTCAGATCCGAGGGTGTCAGTGTGCCTTTGGCTCCATCCAGGTCGGAGCATACTGGCCCGTCGGATCCAGTAGTGTCGGCTCCGGCCCCGATCCGCTCATCTGATCCGAGGGAGGGTTTCCTCTCTGATCCCAGAGAGAGAGCAGCTCTCTTTCGGCTTTCGACGTGGTGGAGGGCTCTGTCGAGGGATTCCAGGCCCCCGGCCACAGCTACGGCTCCACCCCGCACTCCCTCTCAGTTGGTTCTGACTTCTATCGCTTGGTCCCAGGGACAGCCTGCTCTAACGTCCCAGGTAGTTCCCTTGTTGGGACATGATGAGCCTGGTGAGGCCTCCTCGGACAGCCCCCCCGAGGAGGTCCCTCACAAGCGCAAGTACAAAAGGAGGCACTTGGACTCCCCCGAGTCCTTGACCAAGGACACAGATTTGGAGGAAGGGGAAGGCTCCCCAAGATCACCCCCCCCCGAAGACGTCTTCTTTGGAGACCTCTTGGAGATGCTCAGAATAAGGGGAGGGTGGTCCGCCCCAAAGCCTACCTCAGACGAGTCTGTGTTCCTGGATGCATTTGAAGTAGGCCCGTCTATCTCTTGGGTGTCCCCTCCAGCCGACCCCCTGGTAGACCCCATCACTACCAGGGCGTGGAAGGAGCCGGACACTGTGGAGCCCATCCCGAAGAAACCTGATAGGATACTTAGTCCCCCCTCCAACAGAGTGCACTGGAGTAAGGGATCCCCGGTAGATGCCATGTTGGTGGCGGCAGCCACCAAGAGGGAACTGGCCCAAGAAAGTGCCTTGGTCCATCCTCCTAGCAAGGAGTCTCAGGCGATGCACCGCCTTGGGAAGAGAGTCTTCAGTTCAGCTACCTTCTCGGTAAGGTCACTGAACTACATTGCACATGCTCCAGCGAGACCTTGTTAAAGAGTACGCTGGGTCACCCCCCCCCCCCCCACCAAGTCCATGTCAGTGAGGACAAGCGGGTGTACTCTGCCCGAATGGCCACTCTAAGGTCTATTTCTAATACCTCTATGCGGCTACTATCCCATGCTATGGAAGGAGCCACTAGAGCTAGTGGAGCGGGCGTCATCATGAGCCAACAGGCGTGGTTCCGCCACTGTGATTTCACGGAACCCTTTAAGGCGTTGTTCGCTAATGCCCCATTCGATGGTTCTGCCCTCTTTGGCAAAACCGTACGCGAAACTTTAGTCCAGAGCGAGAAGGACGGGAAGACGTCTGCCGTCTGAGTCCGCTTCTCTGCTCCCCAGAGGTCTTTCTCCAAGAACCAAAAGGGACAGAAGAAGATGTGGTTCCGGAAGTCGCAACGGTCCCGTGATGCTCCGGACACCCACTCCTTCCGAGGCAGAGGAGGACAGGGTGGACGCCGCCCAAGGGGCAGAGGGGTCCGAGGAGATTTGGGTCCAGAGAATCGCTCTCTGATCGGCCCACGCAGCAATGCTGAGGGGTTACCAGACTGCTCCACTCTGGAGGCAGTCGGGGGGGGGGGGTGCGTTTTTCAAGGCACCTGGCAGCTTGGGAGTCCATCACGACAGATCGCTGAGTGGTTTGTATCATATCCAGAGGTTACCAAATCCCGTTTCTTCATCCCCCTCGCAATCCCAGATTCCTCCCAGATGTCCTCCCCGATCAGAGGGAGGCTGCAGCTGTGGAAGTCCAGCAGCTGCTAGAAAAAAAGAGCCATTCAGCATGTCCCCCCAGACCAGTTCGGATCGGGCTTTTACTCCAGGTTCTTCTTGGTACCAAAAAAGATGGGGGACTTGAGGCCAATCCACGATCTATCCCTCTTGAACCTGCCAGTAACCAAGGAAAAGTTCCGGATGGTCACACTTCAATCCATTCTCCCCCTCTTGCAGGAGAACGACTGGATGTGCTCTATAGACCTCAAGGATGCCTACTACCACATCTTGATGGACAGATGCTCCAGGAGGTTCCTCCGCTTACGGCTAGGAGCCAGCCATTACCAATTCAGGGTCCTTCCCTTTGGTCTCACCACAGCCTCCCAAGGTGTTTACCAAGGTTTTGTCAGTGATAGAGGCCCACCTGAGACTCCAGGGAATTCAGGTCTTCCCCTATCTGGATGACTGGCTCCTGACCGCCCCCACAAGGCATCTACTCTGCGCGGCCAAGGACTCTTTCTTCCCTCTAGCTCCCCGGCTGGGGATCACAGTCAATGTAGAAAAATCTTCCCTTCTGCCGACACAAATCATAGACTTCGTCGGAGCCAGATTGGATACAAGCCGGCTCCTAGCCTTCTTGACTTCGGACCAACTTCAAACCCTGAGACTCCATGTGCGGGCCATTCTTCAATCCCCAGCTCCTTCAGCAGCTCTAGTCCTGAGGGCCCTAGGGTCGAAGGCAGCTGCCATCAACCTGCTGCCCATGGCACGTTTGCACATGAGGGTCCTGCAGTGGACCCTCCAAGTCCAATGGTCCTTCCTGCATTACCCTCTAAACCATCTCATTCGCCTCAGCAGGGTTTGCAGGAACGCCCTCCAGTGGTGGCTCCAGTCCCCAGACCTCCTCAAAGGTAGGCCCTTTGCTGTGCCCCATCCCCTAACCACGGTGACCACTGACGCCTCTCGCCTTGGATGGGGGGGGGCATTGTCTAGGCAGGACAGTCCAAGAAACGTGGGACCACACGGAGACCTTGCTGCATATCAATGTCCTAGAGATGAGGGCGGTGCTGTTGGCGTTGCAAGCACTTCAGAGCCTTCTTCCCGTTGGGACTATTGCGGTCCAGATGGACAACATGTCGGCAGTCTGGTATATCAACAAACAAGGGGGAACCAGGTCCTATCCACTTTGCCTAGTGGCCATGAGAGTGTGGGAATGGGCTGTCTCCACCAACTGCTTTCTCATAGCGTCGCACATTCCGGGATGGTCTAACATCCTAACAGACTGAGTTGCACGATTCTCTTGCAGTACGAGTGGTCTCTGAATCCCGAAGTAGCGAAACAAATATTCTCCAAATGGGGTCAACCTTGTTGCGATCTTTTTGCTTCTCCCTCAAACACGAAGTGCAACGACTACTTCGCTCTAATTCCCCCACCCGAGGAATCCCCCCGAGATGCTCTGGTACATGCTTGGCTGCCCGGTCTCCTCTATGCTTACCCTCCTCTTCCTCTAATGCTGAAGTTCTTACAGAAAGCCAGATGGCTGGGGAGCAGAATAATCCTCATTGCCCCATTCTGGCCTCGTCAGGCTTGGTTCCCTTATCAACGTTCTCATCTAGTGAATCCTCCCTGGATTCTGGATCCCATCCTGGATCTGATCTCGCACCTGTTAGACCTTCCGATCCCGAATCTGGACAAACTGAAGCTCACAGCTTGGTTGCTCCAGTTCCACTTCTAGCTAGGACTCCCGGTATCTCTTCCCCAGTCAAAGCTATCTTAGTGGCGGCCCACAAGCCGTCTACTAGAAGGCTTTATGATAGCAAATGGAAATGGTTCTGTGTTTGGGCGGAGCAACAAAGCTTAGACCCCTTTACGGCTCCATTGCCTGTGGTGTTAGACTTTTTGTCGGGACTTTTTGACCAAGGAGCCAGCTCTTCCACTGTCAGAGTTCAGCTGGCAGCAATTTCACATTATCATGTGGGGATTGACCTAGGCCCTTCGATCTCAACCAGATTGTGTAAGGCCTTTTTGAAGGGTACCTTCCTACTAAGACCCCCGGTGAAGGATGTTGTCCCTCCTTGGGATTTAGTGCTCGTACTTCAGTGGATATTAAACTATTATCCTGGAAAACAGCCTTTCTCGTCGCTATCACTTCGGCCCGAAGGGTTTCTGAACTTCAAGCCCTTTCCGCCAAGCCACCATATTTGACCTTTCATAAAGACAGAGTATCCCTCAGGACCAATCCCTCTTTTCTTCCTAAGATTGCTTCCGAATCAAATATCAATCAAACTATTAGTTTACCTGTCTTTTTTCCCAATTACCAAAACAAAGCCGAATACAAGTTGCACTCGTTGGATGTTCATAGACAACTACGTTTCTACTTACACAGAACAGCTGGTCATAGACAATCAGACCAGCTGTTTATTTCATTTGCTAAATCTAATTTTGGGAAATCAGTTTCAAAAGTCACACTGTCCAGGTGGATTTCCCAGTGTATTCTACTGGCATATGAAAGTTCTGGCTGGCCCGCACCCCAAGGAGTCCACGCCCATTCTACTAGGTCTATTTCCACCTCTGCTGCCTTTCGTTCTAGAGTCTCATTGGAAGAAATTTGTTCGGCAGCCACTTGGGCTTCATCTCATACCTTTATAAATCATTGTAAGTTGGATCTGGTCTCCAGACGGAGAGCATCCTTTGGCTCTGCAGTGCTCTGGAACATCCTTCCATAAGGACCTCCCAAGATTTAGGTAGCTGGGGACTCTGTCCCATAGGTTGATGCCCAAATGAAGTTAATTACTTCAGATTAAGAAGTTATGTATTCACCATAACGTTCCATCTGAGTAGGTAAACTTCATTTGGCAGCAACCGTCCCCCCCCCCTCCTTCCCCCTGACTGTCGGATGTTTATATTACTCTTTGTCATCTGATTGTATCGAGGTCAGATCATAGACTGGCTATTTGGTGCAGGTCTTGCATTAGGCAAACTCTATCTGAGGTCAGGTAGGGATGGCAGGGGATTATGGGTAGGGGGAGGAGCTTGGAGCTCTGATCTCAGCTATTGGAAACTGCCGGCTCGGATCCAAAGACCAGTAGGTTGCTGCCAAATGAAGTTTACCGACTCAGATGGAACGTTATGGTGAGTACATAACTTCTTATTTTAGAATTCCTTTAAAAAAAAATTGGATTTGGTCAGCCAGAAGAACATTGATTCAAACATCTTACATCAGTCAAAGTAATAATCAAAAAACAAACTTATTTACAAAACTTCAGCTAGTCATGCTACAACAGATATCTAATATCCTCACAGTCAGTATGGGAGACAGACTCCACATAAAGACCATCACAATCACTGTTTGTTTTGCTTGGGTACTTCTCTTAACCATATGTCTTATTTGTCAAGCTTTTGTCCCTAAGAATCTTCGTAGTCTTCTCTCCTCCTTGTCTAGCTAACTAGAGAGCCAACATCTTCAGTTGCTGGTGCTGGATGTGATGGCGGAATACTCTTGGCCCAAGTGTCAGCAATTTGCTAAGAAGACCAAACAGTAAGGCTGGATGCGGCTACTGTATCACCTCCCCTGGACGTCTCTCTCAAGGGAATTGAAAGCAAGGAGGATCATCTGGTTATTCCATCTGATTCCTCTGCAGGGATCGTTTCAGAGGCTGGCATGGATCTGCCTTCTCGCACTCAGAGGCTCTGCAGATGTCTGTTACTGATGTTGAGGGGGACCGCGGCTCATATACGAAGGACTGAGGGGTAGGAGATTCCCATTACATTGATTGTTGACAAGGGTCCAAAGCTCCTTAAGATCTTTAGGGCTGATGTCCCTTTGAAAAAGAAGCAGAAAACAGAACTCATTTCCCCTGCTCCTAAGGATCCCCAGCTTGAGTTTCATGATTTTCACAGAGGTTGTTTAATGCAATAATGCTGTTTTAGCTCCCCCCAGGAGTTTCTCTTCCTGACCCCCACCCGGTTATCTACTCCTCTTAAGAGGCCTAGGGATTAGGACTCTTCTGATGAGGAATTAGACTCTGGGGAAGAGTCTTTAGCTTATTCCTCTGATACCTTCTGACTGTGGTCCTGAGGAGGAGGAGGAGGACTCCATTAGTCCAGTCTCTTCCTTTGAAGATCTTTCCACTGGGGATACTATCTCTTGTATGATGGAATTTTTAAGCAGGACTCTCTCCAGGTTTCTTAAGTCCTGAAGAGGTATTGGGAACTCCTCTAGATGGAGTCTCCTAAGCCCTCTGCTTTTCCTTGCTGTCATTGTTGCCTTTTTCTTTTTCAGCAGCATGTCAAGCTCCTGATTACTAGTCTCCGGCCCCTAAAAATAACTAAGTAAATAAAAATAAATAAAACCTGATAGGCTTTATAAGGTGCCCGATGATTGTAAGTTTCTTTACAAATGTCCTTCTGCTGACCCCCCCTTTTGTCTCTGTCTGTTCTGACATACCTTCTAAATAGTTGCCTTCTACTAAATCACTTCCGTCTGACAAGGACAGTAGGGCCATGGAAAGTCTGGGCAAAAAGGTTTATACTGATGCTACTTTGGCTTTTCTGACTGCTAACTACCAGATCCATATGACCAGTTATGTCTTAGCTCCTCTGTCACAGGCCTATTAGCTTATTTCTGACATTAGTAATTCTGAGGGGAAGGTTTCAGACTTCTCTTTATTGGGATTCACTTCCCAAGTGGTCCGTCATTCTATTAAATGTAGTTACGCACTAATGCTTTTTCTAGAGCTGCTGCCTTTGTTTCTGTGTTGAGGCATTATTCTTGGCTGCGCTTCCAGCCTTTTGCCTGATGATATTAAGGCTAAATTGATGGATGCTTCTCTTGACAATAAAAATCTCTTTGGTTCTGCAGCTGCTAAGCTTTTTAAGTTCTTGCAGGAGAAGGGTAAGGTCTTGCAAGAATAAACATATTTTTGTTTCCCCTGTTTGTAAATTTCAGAGGAATTATCCTTCCAAGCCTGCATTTGTACATACAGTCTCACCTTCCTCCCAAATGTAAAAACGGTTCCTGAGCGGCGACTCCTGCTAAGCCTATTTAGACGTCTGCTAGTCGGAAGCCTCCTTTTACAACAAGCCAGGTTGTCTAATTTACTTTCTTCCCTCCTAAGTCAGGTTCCCGAATCTCTGTCTTTCCCTATCTGCATAGTTGGCTAGGGATCATTCAGGATTCTTGGGTTCTGTCCATCATTTGTCAGGGATATTTCATGATGTGGAAATCCCTTCCTCTATTTTTGGAGAGTCCTTAATCTCCTCAGGAACAGCTCCCCTTGTTTCCGGATGTGCTTCAAAGCCTTTTTTTCTTAAGGCACCATTAAAGCAGTTAATGGTATTTAAAGGGGGAAGAGGTTTTTTATTCCAGAATGTTTGTTTTTGGTTTGCTGGGAACAAAGGCACCTGGCCGCCCATTCTGGATCTTTCTTAGCTCATCACCTGTTTGAAGGTTCCTTTTGAATGCTGTCACTTCAGACCCCGTTTCCTATTCTTCTATCTCAGGCTTTCCTAGTCTGTCTGGATCTCAAAGATGCCTATCTTCACTTCCCTATTCATCCCCGTTTCAGGAAATGTTTGCATTTGTCTGTTTCTTCTTTGCATTTTTAGTTCTCTGCTTTGCCCTTTGGCCTCTCTACTGCCCCAAGGGTCTTCACCAAATGCCTCGCTTCTGTGATTTCTTTTTGCAGGATGAGGTAAATACAAATCTTCCCTTAACAGGGACACCTGCTAATTCAGGCTTCTTGTCCAGAAACTCTGCTTCAGCATCTCCATTATGCTGTTTGCCTCTTGTAAAGCCTTGAGTTTACAGTAAATTTCCAGAATTTCATCCTGACGGATCATGTTTTTCTCTGGTGCAGGCTGCCGACTGCTTATGTTGGCTACCCTGCTGACCACCCAAGGCTTTGACTCTTATTGCCTTTTTTTTATCCCTTTTTCCCCAGGTATTCTAGCCAGAGAGTTTCTAAGGGCTCTAGGTTACATGTCTTCCACAATTCACATGCTTCCTCTAGCCAGACTCTATATGAGAAAGCTACAGTGGATATTCATCGTGTTTCACTGTTGCAGTCCTAATCAATGGGTTATCCGGCTCCCGGTAGCCCTCGATCAGCCAGAATACCAAAGGTAAGTAAAAATGATGGTTGTCTGTTGTAAAGGACGTCCGGGCGTCCGATACAAAAGGAGGCAGCCGACGTCACTTCCTCAGACTTCCTTGCCACAGAGACCGAAGCAGAAGCATTTCTTGCATGAGTGCCCATCGGCAGTTTACCTTTTTTGTTTCTGACTACAAAGTTGAAGTCAACTACAGCTAAGTACCCCATTGGGGATCCTCTTTTCTTGTCTTAACAAATGTCAGAAAAGGTTAATAATTGTCTTACCTGTGAAAAGTGGATTCCCCATAGAGATTTTTATTCCTGTTGTATTTGTTTAGGATTTGACCACGACGTTCCTAATTGTGAGCTCTGTGCTTCCTTTAATCCGCGTACTATTCGTCGTCGGGCTAAGCTTTTAGCTAAACATTTTGGAGTTTGGCCTAAGTTTGTCGGTATAGCGTCCGCTGGTCTTCAGGCTTTGGATATCCCAAAGAAACGTAAGGATAAGGACCACGACAAGCTTCCAAAGGTCAAGTCCTCGGATGATGTTAAGTTGGTCGTCAGTCATGAGGTTGCCAGTGAGGTGCCTTTGTAGCCCCCTGCAGCCCGCAGATTTTCAACTGCAGGCCTCTGTTGAGACCATTTCAGAGGCCCCCAGGCCTCTGGCTTCCATTTTGCCTTCTGACCTTCCGCCTGTTGCCTCTTTATTTGGATCCGGAGCCGCTAAGCTGACTCCGGTGTCCGCGGCCTCCGGTCTTCATTCCGACAACAAGCTCATACCAACTACTTTGGCTGCAAATTCGGCGGTTATCAGGCCTCCCGAGTCCTTCAGACTTGCAGGTAAATCTTCCAGTCATAAGCCTGTGAAGAAACAGGTTCCAGTTTCCTCTCATTCCCCTCATTCTCAAATGGTTAAAATGGCTGACCTTTTGACTCTTATCAGGGCATCACAGCCTCCTCCTTCAAAAAGAGGTAGGGATGTCTCTCCGGAGGCTTTCTTTTTCAGGTTCTGATACTTCTAGCATTTCTGTTGATGAAGTTTTTTCTCAGGCTTCCTCTCCTTTTGAGGATTCAGACGCAGAGTAGTCCATCCGTTCTGCTTCTCCTCCAGAGGATTTCTCTTTTGGTGATGCTTTAAATACTCTCAGGGAGCATTTTAAATGGGAAAGTCAGGATTATCCCCTTTCTAAGAAAAGGATTAGGGAGTCTTTTGGATTTACCTCTGCCTAAGCCTTTGGCTATTCCACCTGTGTTGGAAGTGGTTGATGATGTTTTTATGAAAAATTCCTTGACTCCATATTCTGTTCCTCCTGCTCCCAGGAAACCTGATTTGTACTATAGCATCTCTGATTCTCATTTGTTTCTTTTCAGGAATCCGTTGGCTGATCCAGAGGTTGTTTCTTAAGGCTCTAAAGGAGTTAAGGCCACTGTTACTAAAAATCCTGTTCCTTCTGACAGGGAATCTAGGAGCCTGGATAGGTGGGGTAAAAAGGTTTATACCTCTGCCACTCTTGGTATTAGCTCTACTAATTGTCTTTTTCATATGGTGAAGTACCAGCAGCACACTTTGGAAGCTATTAGTGTAGGAGCGCAAGTGTGCCTCTGTTGGCGGAGAGTAAGGATACGCAGGATTTGCTGAATTCTGCCAGTCTGGTCAATAGACATTCTTTACATTGTGGTTTTGACATTCTAGAAGCCTCCTGTATGGCTACAGCTATTGGCTCTGTTATTGGATGGCATGCTTGGCTCAGAGAGCAGCCCTTACCAGAGCTTGTCAAGGCTAAGCTTTTGGATGCACCTTTGCATAAGGACAGTTGTTTTGGCAGCAAAGCAGAGGAAGTGCTCAAGAAGATGGAAGAGAAGGCCAAGTCTGTCCAGACAGTTAGAGACTTTCTGCAAGTTCAGGCTCCTTGGTTTAGCAGGAATTACCCTTCTGAGAGTTGGACGTTCCCTGATACCAGCAGATAGAACCGTTCTAGGACTAGAGGTTACAAATCTTCTAGGGGACAGGTGGCTATCCCTCAAAGGTCTAAGCATTGGCAGGCTTCTTCTTCCAAGGCGGGAAGTTCTAAGCCTGCATCTCAATCTAAACATGATCAATGACTCTGTCCAACTTTTGCCTGTTCTTGCCTGCCCAGAGAGTCCTTTAGGGGGAAGGTTGGCCCTTTTTGCAAATATCTGGGCCAGCATCATGGACGACAAATGGGTACTCAGAACTGTATCCCTAGGATACAAGTTTTCTTTCCACTCCTTTCCAGTACCCAAAGGATTCCCGGACGCTCCTCCAAACCGAAGGGCAGAAGTAGAAAAGCAAATTTTGTCTGTTACATCTGGGAGCAATAGAATCAGTTTCTGCTCAGCAGGTAGGCCAGGGTTTCTATTCCAGACTTTTCCTAGTTACAAAAAAAGAAGGCGCCTAGCGTCCTATCCTAGATCTATCCACCCTGAACTCTTTCTTGATAATTCCAAAGTTCAAAATGCCCACTCAGCATCAGTTGCTGCCTATGTTGGAAAAGGATTCCTGGCTGGTAACATTGGATCTCAAAGAAGCTCATCTGCACATCCCTATCAGGGAAAGGTGCTGGCAATGCCTTCGTTTGAGGGTGGGCAAGCAACATTATCAATTCTCTGCTCTGCCCTTTGTGAGAACTCTGGGAGCAGTAGATAAGCCAAAGTGCCTGGCTCAAGTCATTGCTTTTTGCAGGCAGAAGAAAATTCAGATTTATCCTTACTTGGATGACTGCCTAATTCAAGCGAATTCTCAGGAACAGCTGTTAAAAGATATAGAATTTGTAAAGATTTCTCTCTTCTCTGGGTTACCCTCTCAACGAGGAAAAATTAAAAATGGTGCCATCCAAAGAGATAACACTCCTGGGAGCAAGTCTGAACACAGCCGCCCAGATGATATATCTTACCCAGGAGAAGCAGACAACTCTTTCAGTTTACTTCAAGGACTTGGCAAGCTTGTCCCAGCTCTCTGCAAGGAAATACCTGCAAGCTATGGGATTCATGGCCTTTAGCATTCTCATGATTCCATATGCAAGACTGCATGTGAGGAAATTGCAGTGGTATCTCAAGAACATTGGGTGTCAACACACACAGTACCTTGATGTAATAATTCCTCTGCTTCCAGGTCTGCAGACAGAGTTTCTATGGTGGGCAACAGCCTGTCTCCAAAACAAAAGCATGCCTTTTCGCCCACGCCTTGCCACTCAAGTTCTTACCACAGATGCATTGGACTATGCTTGGGGAGTTCACTTGGATGGCAGATGCATACAGGGAAGTTGGAATGCCCATCAGATGCACCTGCACATAAATTTAAAGGAGTTGATGACAGTTCAGCAGGCCTTACTAGATTTCAGGCATCTTCTTTCTCCAGGGACCCTGCTTGTCAGGACAGACAACACCAGAATCATGTGGTCTATCAGCAAGCAGGGAGGGACTCCTTCTTGCCTCCTGTGCAGACAGAGCATGAGTTTTTGGTCCATAGCAGCATCCCTGGGCCTGCATCTCCTAGCTCAGCTTCTTCCAGGAAGGCTCAATGTTTTGTTAGACCATGTGAGCCGACAGACCCTTGATCCTCACGAGTGGCAGCTGAACAGAGCAGTTTTTTACAGCATCATTCAACATAGGGGCACTCCTCAAGTGGATCTTTTCTTTTCTCCAGACAACCATCTTCTACCTCTTTTTTGCACCAGACAGCATCACAACAGAGCCTGGAAAGTGGATGCTCTATCTTTTCCTTAGACGCTGCTGTCAGTTTATGCCTTCCCTCCTCTTCTTCCCAGAGTATTATTGAAGGTCAGGGATGAATGACCAAGGACTGTTCTCATAGCTCCGGACTGGCCCAGGCAGCATTGGTATCCACTGATTTGCAGTCTCTCCCAATTTCCTCCTTGGCATCTTCCCCTGAAGCCAGATCTTTTGGTTCAGGAAGGGGAAAACATTCTACATCGTCATCTTCAGTCTCTCCATTTGGCAGCATGGCTCATTGTATGACTCCATCCTTTTATTCTTCCCTTTGCTAGCAGATGGTTAATGTGCTGAGAGAGGCCAGGCAGCCTAGTACTAGCAAGTCTTATGCTGGCAAATGGGAAATATTCTCTCATTGGATGCAGGCTAGAGGGGAATCTTCTTCTTAGCCTACCCTTCCTCTGATCCTGGAATACCTTGCTGATTTGCTTCAGGGTGGTCTCTTTTTCCTCTATCAAGATCCATGCTTCAGCCATTTCTGCTCATTGTTCTTTTGAACAACCCATTTTCTCTCATCACCTGATGAAAATGTTTCTCAGAGGTGCTTGCAACTTAAAACCTCCCAGAAGGGCGCCTACTCCAGCCTGGGATCTTAATTTTGTTTTAGAACTCACTCTTCCTCCTTTTGAGCCAGCTGTCACTGCAGATTTAAATTTTCTCTCGTGGAAGACTGTCTTCCTCTTGGCTATAACTTCAGCAAGGAAGGTTTCAGAGCTGCATGCTTTGATAGATGTGGAGCCGTGTCTTATTTTCCATGCAGTCAGGGTCTCTCTGAGAACCATCCCCTCCTTTATGCCTAAGGTGGTTTCTAGCCTGACTCTTAATTAGTCCATACAACTTCCCACCTTCTTTCCTAATCCTCGAAATAGAGTTGAAAGAATCCTACATCTTCTTGATGTGCATAGACAGGTCAGGTTTTACCTGGACAGGTCTAAAGACCTTCCGAAATTAGCATAGTTATTGGTCAGTTTTGCCCCTGGAGCCCAGGGCAAGGCTATTTTTAAGCAGACCATTTCTAAATGGATTGCACATTGTATTACGTTTTGTTATTCCTTTCATGGCAAGGTTCCTCTTCAAGGGGTTAGGACCCACTCAACTAGAGCAGCTTCCACGTCTGCAGCCTTTTAAGGGGTGTCCCTACTAAAGACATTTTGGAGGCTGCCACAGGGTATTCTGTTCACACTTTCACAAAGCATTATAATTTGCCTTTGTTTTCAAGGGCCAAGGCAAGGTTTGCCACTGCTGTTTTGCAGGGCATTATCTCCAATCCTTGATTCTCTTGGTTCCTCTTCCCCTTTCTCTGGGCTTTGGTAATCAACCCATTGGTTAGGACTGCAACAGTGAAACACGAACATAGTACAGTTGTGTATACTTATCATAAATGTAGATGTTCAAGTGTATTCACTGTTGCAGTCCTGCTTTCCCTCCCTCCTTCCCTCTTTTTATCTTTTCTTAAGGTACAGGCTAATTTTAGTTTACGCCTTGTTTTCTGGGGGCTTCTGACTGTTATGGCAAGAAAGACTGAGGAAGTGACATCATTTTTAATTATCTTGGTATTCTGGCCGATCGAGGGCTACCGGGAGCCGGATAACCCATTGGTTAGGACTGCAACAGTGAATACACTCTAACATCTACATTTATGGTAAGTGTACACAACTGTGCTTTCCTAAGAGTCTCCTATTTTTGGGTTTTCCAGTTCTTCCTCTTCCATGCCTCAAACTAGAGATTCCGTAGTGGCTTCATCAGCTGTCTGTCAACCTAGGGCTTCCTTTTCAGCCCCCAGTCCCCTCTCAGGAACTCTTCTTGGATGCCTCAGATGCAGGATGGGGGTTTTCTTTCATTTCTGTAAAGGTGTAGTGTCTTTGGTCCCTTCTTCACAGGGAAGACCATATCAGCATCGAGGAGATGAGAGCACTTCTTGCTCTATAGGCTTTCTGTACTCTCTTCTTTCCAGGGACTCTGAAAATCTTTATAGACAATGTTACAGTGATGTGGTACATCAACGGTCAAAGGGAGACATGGTCGTACTCCATATGCAGATTAGATGTTAAGGTTTGGGATCTGGCTGTCCAGTATCAGGTGACTCTCTTCAGGCTGATTATATTCCTTTAGAATAGAATCTTGTTGCAGACTGCCTGAGCAGGTCTGTAACACAGTTATGAGGGGGTGCTTCACAGAGATGTGTTTCTGGACATTATCAACCAGTGGGATACTCCTTCATTAGATCTTTTTGCCTCCTTGAATGAACAACTTCCTCTCTTTTGCACCAGAGAACTAAGTCCTCTGGCATGGAAAGTGGACATACTCTTTTTCTTGGAAAGGAATGTTTCTCTATGCTCTCTCTCGCTTTCCTCTCATACCAAGGGTCCTGTTCAAGATACAACAGGACTCCCCCCCATGTCTGTTTGGTGGCTTCCTTTTGGCCCAGACAGTATTGGTTCCCTGTTCTTCTGTACCTACTCAAGGGGAATCGCTACAAGTGACCTCACAGGGTGGACCTGGGGTCCCTCCTCCATCCTCACTTGTTCACTTTTCGACTGACATTGTGGTGATAGAGTTTTGATTCCTTTTAGGCACCCTTTTTCTGAGGACTTGCTCCAGGTTCTGCAGGAAGCCAGGAAATCTTTGTGCAAATAGAAGTGATTTTCTGTCTGGTGTCCAGAATCCACTTTCTGTGGAAGTTCCTTTTATTCACTCATTTGTGTGAATTGCGCCATGGTGGGTTGGCATATTCTTCAGTTAAAGATCACCTTTCAGCTTTTTCTGGTTGCCTTCCTTTGACCTCTTCTAGGTTTGAGGTCAAACAATTTCTTAAAGGCGTCTTGCATAGGTCTCCAAGGAAGCCCATTCCTCCTTCCTGGAGCCATAATTTTGTTCTTGAAAAATTGACTCTGGCTTCTTTTGAGCCTGCAGTTTCAGCTTTCTTGCAGTGTTGCACATGGCAGACTGCTCTTTTGGCCCTTACTTCAGCTAGAAAAGTGTATGAGCTTCAAGCCCCTATGGCTGTCTCTCCTTTTTTAGTTCTTTATAGGGACAGGGTGTCTCTTCATAGTAATTCTTCTTTTATACCCAAGGTGGTTAATGACTTGTCTGTTAATCAGCCTGTTAATTTGCCCACTTTTTCCCTTCTCCACAGTCTGCCATTGAATAGATTCTTCTTACCTTAGATTTACACAGGCAGGTCAGATATTTAGATAAGACTAATCCCATTTGCAAGTCTGAGCAACTTTTGTTTCCTTTCATCCTAGATCTCTAGGTGTGTCTGTTTATAAGCAAACCATTTCTTCTTGGGTTTCTAAGGCCATTCCCTTTTCTTGCTGCTTTCATGGGAAAACCTTTTCTAGTTCTGTAAAGGCTCATTCTGCCAGGGCCGTGACTTCCTCTGGTGCCTTTTTCAAGGGATTGAATACCAATTCCATCCTTGAAGCTGCAACTTGGACTTCTGTCCATACATTTATTAAACATTACAAGCCGGATGTTGTTTCCAGGGCAAGAGCTGGATTTGCCAAGGCTGTCCTGCATGACTTTCTTGTGGGGTTTGATGGGCCTTCCTCCCCCATGTTTCCTCTTGAATATTTGCACTCTCCTTTTACCAAGGAATACTGCAATAGTGATATGGAAGGACATAGTATAGTTGTGTAAAGTCTTGCCATAACAGTAGATGTCCTTCTCTTGACTGTTGCAGTACTTGCTCCATCCCTCCACCCTCTACTACTTTTTCTTTTTTCCTTCTGGATGCACGCGTTCCTATTCTCCTTAGACTGTTGATCCTCCTGGGGCTATTCAGTTCTGAGGTATGTAGGTGTGTGTGTCACCTTTTTTATGCCCTATGCCTTGAGTGGGCAGCATACAATGGATATAAAAAGTGTACACACCCCTGTTAAAATGGCAGGTTTTTGTGATATAAAAAAATTAGATCACAATAATTTCAAAACTTTTCCCACCTTTAATGTGACCTGTACTCTGTACAGTTCATTTGAAAAACAAAACAAAAAAAAAAACAAACAAGTCTTATGGGGGAAAAATATATAAAAAATAAAAAAATGTGTAATAAGCTGGTTGCACAAGTGTGCACACACCCTTAAACTAATACTTTGCTGAAGCACCTTTTGCTTTAATTACAACATTCAGTCTTCTTGAGTACACACCTGCCATCAATTAAAGAGAGACTGATTAACCACAAGTACAGTTCAGCTGTCCAAGTAGGATTTTCCTGACATTTATTCAGTTACCTGCTACAGCAAAAGCCATGGTTCGCAGAGAGCTTGCAAAGCATCAAAGGGATCTCATTGTTGAAATGTATCAGTCAGGAGAAGGGTACAAAAAATTTCCATACATTTTGTCAAAAAGTGGAGAAAATATGGGACAACAGTGAAGTTGCAAAGAACCAGATGTCTCTCCAAAATTTATGAAAAGGCGAGACGAAAACTGGTCAGGGAGGCTGCCAAGAGATCTAAAGGAACACTGAAGGAGCTGCAGGAATTTTTGGCAAGTACTGGTTGTGTACTACATGTGACAACAATCTCCCGTATTCTCCATATCTTTGGGCTATGGGGTAGGGTTGCAAGACGGAAGCCCTTTCTTACACAAAACTTCCAGGCCCGGCTAAATTTTGCAAAACAAATACATCAAGTCCCCAAAAAGTATGTGGGGAAAATTTGTTATGGTCTGATGAGACCAAGGTTGAATTTTTGGCCACAATTCCAAAAGGTACGTTTGGCTCAAAAACAGCACTTCTCATCACCAGAAGAACACCATCCCCATAGAGAAGCATGGTGGAGGCAGTATCATGCTTTGGGGTTACTTTTCTTCAGCTGGAACTGGGGCTTCAGTCAAGGTGGAGAGAATTATGAACTTCCAGATACCAATCACTTTTGGCCCAAAACCTTCAGGCATTTGCTAGAAAGATGAAGAGGAATTTCACCTTTCAGCATGACAATGACCTCAGGCATACATCCAAATCAACAAAAGACTGGCTTCACCAGAAGAAAATGTAAGTTTTGGAATGGCCCAGCCAGAGCCCAGACCTAAATCCAATAGAAAATCTTTGGGATGACCTGAAGAGGGCTGTGCACAAGAGATGTCCTCACGATCTGACAGATTTGGAGCACTTTTGCAAGGAAGAGTGGGCAAATATTGCCAGGTTAAGCTGTGCCATGCTGATACTCCTACCCAAGAAGACTGAATGCTGTAATTAAATCAAGCTGTGCTTCAACAAAGTATTAATTTAAGGGTGTACACACTTATGCAACCTGCTTTAGTGTATGTTTTTTATTTTTTATATTTTTCCCCTAACAGGTTTGGTTTGTTTTTTTCACTTGAATTGTACAGGCAGGTGATAGGTCACATTAAAGGTGGGGAAAGTTGTGAAATGATTTATTGTGGTCTCATTTTTTATATCACAAAAACTTGGCATTTAAACAGGGTTGTGTACACTTTTTATATCCACTATACATGTGATTTGCGATGTCTTTGGTAAATAAAGCTTTGGTTTACTGTCCGGATGTTGGGCTACTCTTGGTAGGGTATCCCTTTAGTTTTGTACTTTATTTCTGTAATTAATAAATGCTATTTTGTCCTTTTATCTTCAAGAACAGTATCTGATTTTTTTTTTGTTCTACTTTCAATGTTGGTATGGGATGATCCCATGTGATGAGTACTACTAAATTTTCAGTTGTAATTTGTAGTTAATATTTTCAGTGCATCTTATCTATTTGTTTGCTGTAGAATTTGCAGAATTCTCAGTGTAATAATCTTGCCACATTTTTATCTTTAATTGTGCAGAACCCTATCCGTAACTGTACCACAACCAGCAGTAGGATGGGCAGCTGTTTATAGTTCTGTTCTGTAGTGTGCAGCTGTTTATAGTTCTGTTTTGTAGTGTGCAGCTGTTTTTGTTTGTTTGTGTCTTTCAGCTTTTCCCATTTAGGGGTCGCCACAGCGGAACTCCGGTCCGCTAATGATTGGTAGTTGATTTTTACGTGCCGAGTTACCAGCCCTGACGCATAACCTTCAACGAAGGTATGCCCATTCACGCATGTCTCCATGCAGAAGACGCTCTAGCTGAGAATCGAACCGGACAGCGTCTTACTGTGAGGTGACAACGTGTGCAGCTGTTAAAGTTCTGTAATCAAGAATCTACATTTGTTTGCATTTCCCACTTTTCCTGTGAATTTTGTAAGGTACCTTATTCATAGTCCTTTGTTTTGAACTGGAATAATTAGTTTTTCATGATTTGGTGCAAATTTGCCCTGCCTTAGCCATACATGTGTCAAATGTCCTGTAATCATCATAAGTTGATCAAGATGTTCTTCATAGTCGAGACTTCCAAGATAGCTGCACATTGAGTAGCAGTTTAACTCTTGCTCTCCCAGTGTGAAAACAGAAATTCAGAGAGGGCCAGTAGATTTTTGTGTTTATTAGTAAATTTCAGTAACTGGCTGATGCCATGAAAAAAGAAATATGGAGCACCTGAAAAGAAATCGGCTACAAAAATTGGAGAATTAACACTGACGGGGGAATGTTCTGCAGCTATTCAGCAAAAAATCAATGCAACCTTCAGACATGACTTCCAAAAACCTACAAGGCGATATAAGACAACTGCATACAGACCTGGTTAAAATAAACAAAACACTGATGGAGTATATCAACACAAACCACAAAAGGCTGGAAAAATGGAATAAACTTTAAACAGATATTCAGCTGAGATGATAAAGGTGCCAAAGTTAGAGGTTGAAATGATGAAAAGGCTGGCTCAGTATGAGACTGCTCAGGAAGAGATGTTTCAAAAAATAATAGAATGAGAGGACAGAGCACGTAGGGAAAACTTTGAGATTTTCAGCCGTCCCAGACAAGCTAGAAGTAACAGAATGCATTAATTTTATGAAGGCACAAATAAGGAACTATACTGGTTTCACAGCAGGAGTTGTTAGTTGAAAGGGCACATATTGTGTATGCTCCAAACCTGGCTATGAAAAAGCAAACTAGACCTTTAATAGTAAAGATGCAATCCTACCAGCAGGAGGAGTTCAGTCTGACAAAAACTGTGGCAGAAGGACAAAATACTAAAAGTGGGGTAGTAAAGTGTTTGTAGAGAATGATGTACCCTAGGCAAAAGAGGAGTTAATTACTTACACTATTCAGCGAATGTCAAGGATAAGGTGTGAGATTAAAACTGCTGTACCAAGCAGTCTTCAAGGGAATCCTTCCCTGGAGGGAGAAATCCTTTTTTGATGAAGTAGTTGCTAAGTAGGAAATACAAAAGTTTGTCCAACAAAAAGTGAGCTGTGAAACTGAAGGAGATTCTGCTTTTCATTTTTCTGGTAATAAAGACCACAGAGAGTCTGTACCTGTGAAATCTTTTCCTCTTCTACAATGGAAAATGTTATAGAGAGGGAAGGGAGCACAAGAGTTGACTAGAAGAATCAAGAGTATGTTTTATGTGAAGTGGAGACTGGATTTGGGCGATTGAGATCAACAGTAATAAAACCCAGTAACTTAATATGGGATTACAGTGCAATAATTATTTGTGAAATATGACAGAACAAGAAAATCAGGAAATATTGGACTTTTTTCAGAATTTGTTGCACTTGTGGGGAACTGTGAAGTGTATGCCCTACTTCATGTCATCAGTGGTTGGAAAAATGCTTTGGGGGTGGGAAAGAGAGGGGAGAAAGTAACTTGTAAGTAAAGAAAACATTTTTAATAGGAGTTTTTGTGATGTATGGTTTTCTTTGCATGTTATAAAATAAAAGAAAATAAAATAAACCCAACCAGGGTTTAACACAAAAACTGATCAAGCAATTCGGACCACTGCACACTGAAGTTAAGGTAAAACAGGTGAACATTTTAATGCAAGACTAAGCGCTTTCACCATACAACCATGGCGTCATCAGAGTCAATAGCTACAACATTCTAAAAGTCTTATTAAATAGCAAAACAATTAAACAATTATACTATAATTCAATTATCCAATATAAAATTGAAAATGAAAAAATGAAAATTAAACCATTATGGCAAACCAATGAGTCCTGAATACAAATACTAATTATTTAAATAAATAAATAAACCACCACATCAATACTTAAAACACATATATTATTGACAACAATTACAATTTACTAACCTAAATTTAATTAGACAATGCATGATTTCTGCTTTAAGGCAGGCTTAAGAGAAATAAAATCATTCAATCCTGGATATCTAGTTGCATTAAGCCTCAACTGCCACTCTGCTTCAAGAATGGCTACCTTATTACTGACATCCCCTCCCTGATCAGTATATACACGATCAATAATGAAAAATAAAAACTTTTTAAAATTTGAACATTTACAGGAATGAGTAAACAGGGCATTATGTAGGTCTTTGTTCTTGATGGACCTTTTGTGTTCCATAACTCTATCCCTTAACCTACGGGTGGTCATACCAACATAAAATGCATCGCAGGAACTGCATGTGGCAACATAAACTAAATTCCTGCTATTGCAATTGCAGACCCCAGGGCATGCTAGGGTACGTACAAACCCTACTACATAAAGATATGCCCCATCAGCAATAAACCTACATGCATTACACGATCCACATTTACCCATCCATGACCTAGAATTTCTAACACTCTTCTCCAAAATATTCTTGAGATTGGCCCCTTTACTAAAAACAATGGTTGGCGTTTTACCCACTATATTCTTAATACCTAAACTCAAACAGTCATCCCAAGCATGTCTCAAGACAGCACACATTTCAGAGGCTTTTTCACTGTATTTCAACACAAAAACAGGACCACTTTTTTTACTTTCAACCTCATTCAAATTTCCAGTCTCCAGCATTTGGTCAACCCCAATAACACCCCCATTCTTCAAAATGGGCAAATAAATTGTCCTCCTCTTTTTATAAACTTCTTTTTTGATTTTTAACAAAAGTTTCAAGGGATATCCACGCTCAAGTAAAAACCCAATGAATTTATATATTTCCTGCTTAAAATCCTCATCATTACTCACAAGCCTTGAAATCCATACCATTTGACCTTTTGCTACCCCCTTTCTCTGATGAAAGGGGTGACAGCTATCAAAATGGAGCAATGAATTTGAATTATTTTCTTTCCTGAATATAGTGCTAGTTACAACCCCAACTCTCTTGTCAATAGTAATGTCCAAATAGTTAATAATGTCTTTTATTCCAAACATACGTAAACTTTAAAAAACTCGTTGTACTATTCAAATAATCCAAGAATTCAATAGCATCACTTTCATTCCTCCTTCCAAAGAATTAATAAATCATCCAAAAACCTATTGTACTGGACAATTTTAGAATTGTATCTACACGGAAAAACAAACAACCTCTCCCAAGCTAGAAGAACAAGATTTGCAAATACCGGGGCACATTTGGCTCCCATCGCCACTCCAGAACACTGCTTGAACAACTCCCCTTCGAATCTCATAAAATTATTTTGTAAAATGATTTCCATCAGATCATGCAAAAGATTCAATCTACCCTTATTGATATTACTACTCATGTTAAGACTTTCATAAAACATGTCTAAACCTTCCCCATGGGGAATCACCGAGAAAAGATTAACAACATCCACCGTAAGAAAACTATAGGAATCAGTATTTGCACCGACTTCCCTTAACCTTTCCAAGCAATGCCAGGAGTCCCTCAAAACATGCACAGCACCTGACAAAGCTGGTTTTGATAACACATCAACAAAGGCTGCCAACGGCTCTATTTTGGAACCCCTGGCTGCCACAATAGGCCTAAAGGCCAAGTTGTCAGTCCCCTTGTGCACTTTTGGAATACCAAAGATGCTGGGCATAACTGGGTGTTTAACCTGCAAATAATCAAATTCCGTTTCACTAATGACACCCTGAAACAAGGCATCCAACAGGAAAAGATCTATCTTTTTGTATGCTCTATTTACTTCATTCAGAGACACCCTAGTATACACAGAACTATCATCAAGCAGCTCCATCATAGAGGCCAAATAATCAATCTTTGACATGAGTACCATGCCCCCACCCTTGTCCGGTTTCATGCATCTAACATTGTTCGAAGTTTTAAGATCCATCAACACAACTCTTTCTTCGTTTTTTAAATTGTCTCGTGAACAATATTTTTGGCAATAAATTCTTATGAATTCACATTCAACAATCTTTTCAAACACAGAAAATTCTATGTTAGATGGTGGGATGAAAGTACTCTTCCTTTTCAACAGAGCCACACTCTCGTGGATGCAATCATCATCTGGAAGATTCTTCCCTTGAAAATACATCTGGAGGTTAAGCCTCCTTAAAAAAAATTTGAAATTAATCAAAACCTGTGCTATATCTAACTTAAAATTAGGAACAAAATGAATACCTTTGCTAAATAAATCAAAATGACTGTCAGTAATAAGCATATCAGTGTAGTTATAAATAGTAAACCCAAATTTGGATGAAACTACACAACTCATACCAGGACCACTCTGTGTCACACCGACTTCGTTAAAAAAACAAGAACTATTCATCACAGAATTAACATTGAACACATGTTCATTTGTTTCATTCAAACAAATGGTAGATGCCTCTCCATTGTCAACTATACTAGTCGCAAAATTTGATGCATTACCTACCACATCTTTGTTGATGTGTTATCAAAACCAGCTTTGTCAGGTGCTGTGCATGTTTTGAGGGACTCCTGGCATTGCTTGGAAAGGTTAAGGGAAGTCAGTGCAAATACTGATTCCTATAGTTTTCTTACGGTGGATGTTGTTAATCTTTTCTCGGTGATTCCCCATGGGGAAGGTTTAGACATGTTTTATGAAAGTCTTAACATGAGTAGTAATATCAACAAGGGTAGATTGAATCTTTTGCATGATCTGATGGAAATCATTTTACAAAATAATTTTTTGAGATTCGAAGGGGGGTTGTTCAAGCAGTGTTCTGGAGTGGCGATGGGAGCCAAATGTGCCCCGGTATTTGCAAATCTTGTTCTTCTAGCTTGGGAGAGGTTGTTTGTTTTTCCGTGTAGATACAATTCTAAAATTGTCCAGTACAATAGGTTTTTGGATGATTTATTAATTCTTTGGAAGGGGGATGAAAGTGATGCTATTGAATTCTTGGATTATTTGAATAGTACAACGAGTTTTTTAAAGTTTACGTATGTTTGGAATAAAAGACATTATTAACTATTTGGACATTACTATTGACAAGAGAGTTGGGGTTGTAACTAGCACTATATTCAGGAAAGAAAATAATTCAAATTCATTGCTCCATTTTGATAGCTGTCACCCCTTTCATCAGAGAAAGGGGGTAGCAAAAGGTCAAATGGTACGGATTTCAAGGCTTGTGAGTAATGATGAGGATTTTAAGCAGGAAATATATAAATTCATTGGGTTTTTACTTGAGCGTGGATATCCCTTGAAACTTTTGTTAAAAATCAAAAAAGAAGTTTATAAAAAGAGGAGGACAATTTATTTGCCCATTTTGAAGAATGGGGGTGTTATTGGGGTTGACCAAATGCTGGAGACTGGAAATTTGAATGAGGTTGAAAGTAAAAAAAGTGGCCCTGTTTTTGTGTTGAAATACAGTGAAAAAGCCTCTGAAATGTGTGCTGTCTTGAGACATGCTTGGGATGACTGTTTAAGTATTAAGAATATAGTGGGTAAAACGCCAACCATTGTTTTTAGTAAAGGGGCCAATCTCAAGAATATTTTGGAGAAGAGTGTTAAATTCTAGGTCGTGGATGGGTAAATGTGGATCGTGTAATGCATGTAGGTTGATTGCTGATGGGGCATATCTTTGTGTAGTAGGGTTTGTACGTACCTTAGCATGCCCTGGGGTCTGCAATTGCAATAGCAGGAATTTAGTTTATGTTGCCACATGCAGTTCCTGCGATGCATTTTATGTTGTTATGACCACCCGTAGGTTAAGGGATAGAGTTATGGAACACAAAAGGTCCATCAAGAACAAAGACCTACATAATGCCCTGTTTACTCATTCCTGTAAATGTTCAAATTTTAAAAAGTTTTTATTTTTCATTATTGATCGTGTATATACTGATCAGGGAGGGGATGTCAGTAATAAGGTAGCCATTCTTGAAGCAGAGTGGCAGTTGAGGCTTAATGCAACTTGATATCCAGGATTGAATGATTTTATTTCTCTTAAGCCTGCCTTAAAGCAGAAATCATACATTGTCTAATTAAATTTAGGTTAGTAAATTGTAATTTTTGTCAATAATATATGTGTTTTAAGTATTGATGTGGTGGTTTATTTATTTATTTAAATAATTAGTATTTGTATTCAGGACTCATTGGTTTGCCATAATGGTTTAATTTTCATTTTTTCATTTTCAATTTTATATTGGATAATTGAATTATAGTATAATTGTTTAATTGTTTTGCTATTTAATAAGACTTTTAGAATGTTGTAGCTATTGACTCTGATGATGCCATGGTTGTACGGTGAAAGCGCTTAGTCTTGCATTAAAGGTTCACCTGTTTTACCTTAACTTCATGTTATAAAGTTTTCTGAGTTGTTTTTAAGTTTAATGAGGATTGTAAATAGGCGATGTTCTTGTTGTTTTGTTTTTTTTTTTCTTTCTTTCTCCCTTCCCTCTTTTTGAACAGTTTTAAGAAATGTAGGCCCTGCAGTGGGGAAAAAACATAGAAAAAAATGCCTAGTTAAAAGAGCATGACAAAAGAAAAATGAACGTGCTTTTTTTCATTCTTGCACAAGAGAATGACTTGATTTAAGGACCTTAGATTTACAAGGTAACAAGATTTAAGAGAAAACAAGTAAATGAAAATTAGGGTTGAAGTTTGAGACTTTTTTCTAACAAATGAATGTATACTTGGTACAGAGTCTGTATCTGGCTTGCATGTTTCCATAGAAACAAACTGATAAGAGAAATTGGTTCCCTTGTCTCCATGGAGACAATCTGATAATGAGAAATCTGCTACATTCTGGGTGAGAGTGATTGGCTGGGGATAAAAAAAAGAAATTTGCTAGGAAATAATGTTCTCTGAAAGCATTCATGGGTTTTCACAGCTGGCAGAGCTATAAAGATATGACAAAACCAATTAGCATTTAGTAGACGCACAGGCTGCATTATCTTAGCATGGATAACTTTTTAGGTTAACTCAAGTGTGTTAGCTTGGGACGTTTTGTACCTATCATGAGGGTAAGACTTCATTATTTGAAGATGCACATTGTTTTGTGTGTTAGTATTACATTAATATGTTTTGGGGGTATTGGGATTTGTATTTTTTGAGGGTTTTAAATGAAAAGTTTTGTAAGATGAGACACAGGCTGAAATGGATAGGACAAGAGAGAGCTTGCCAAACAGTATATACATGTAACACAAAAGCTGGAAATGGACATTTAACAAAAAGCTATTTTATACATAATAGGTGGGATTAAAACTTTTTAATACATTGATACTTTTTTGTAATGTCTTTAAATATCAATGGTCTCAGAGATAAATATAAAAAGGAGTGAGTGGTGAATTATATTAAAATATGTAGAGTGCAAATAGCCTAAATAGGACTAAGACAGAATATATGTGTGTGAATGAGAGGGAGGATAGAGGAATGGTGAGGATGCAAGGAGTAGAGGTGGTGAAGGTGGATGAGTTTAAATACTTGGGGTCAGTAGTTCAGAGTAACGGTGAGTGTGGAAGAGAGGTGAAGAGAGTACAGGCAGGATGGATTGGGTGGAGAAGTGTCAGGAGTGATTTGTGACAGACTAGTACCTGTAAGAGTGAAAGGGAAGGTCTACAAGAGGGTAGTGAGACCAGCTATGTTATATGGGTTGGAGACAGTGGCATTGACAAAAAGGCAGGAGTTTGAGCTGGATGTGGCAGAGTTAAAGATGTTAAGATTTGCACTGGGTGTGACGAGGGTGGACAGGATTAGGAATAAGTATATTAGAGGGTCAGCCCAGGTTGGAAGGTTTGGAGACAAAGCCAGAGAAGCAAGATTATGTTGGTTTGGACATGTGCTGAGAAGGGATGCGGAGTATATTGGGAAAAAGATGCTAAGGATGAAGCTACCAGGTAACCGGAAAAGAGGAATGCCTAAGGTAAGGTTTATGGATGTAGTGAGAGAGGGCATGCAGGTGGTTGGTGTGACAGAGCAAGATGCAGAGGACAGGAAGACATGGAAACAGGTGACCCGCTGTGGCGACCCCTAACGGAAACAGCCGAAAGAAGATGATGATGAGAGTGCAAATAGCAATGTTACAGGAGACACATTTGGAAAGAACTAAACATGTGAATTTGATAAAGGTTTTCAGGATGGTTATTCAGCGGAATATCTGAGACAAAGGAAAAAGGAGTACTTCTGTTAATTGCAAGAGGAGCTCCAATAGTGATAGAATAGGATAAAGAAGATAATGACAGATTTGTAGTGCTAAGGGGCTGCTCGCAAGAGAGGAGGGTTACACTGGCATGTATTTATATTCCACCTAAAACTGCTGTAATGGAGCTCAAGAAAATTCAGGGAAAAATTATCAGTTTTTAGCAAGCAACATTACTTATAGGTGGGGGCTGGAATTTGATTTGCAGCAGTGAAGATATGTCTGGGGGGCCCAGAAGGGAAAGTAAACAAAGGAGGTTAGAGTTTTGAAGGAATTTATGAAAATATTTGGCATGGAAGATGTGAATTCATTAATAGGAATTATTGAATGAATGTACATATTCCCCACAATATAAAAACTGAGCTAGGCTAGACAGAATTTGTTTCACAGGAACATGTGGATTTCATTGAAGGTCTTGATACACATGCAATGACTATTTCATATCGTGTGCCAATAATAACTAAAATAAAAACCCCATGGTAATGAAATAAAAATGAGACACTGTTGCGTTCCCACCTATCTATTGAAAGGAGAGCAATAAAAAGAATGGGTAGTGGAGATTAGTCAGGAGATATTCGAGAGGATAGAAATTACTTCTGAAAATTATAGCTAGGGAGTGGGATACAATTGAGATGGAATTTTAAAACTCAGGTGGAAATAAAAGAAAGGGAGGTATGGTTAAGAAATAAGAATGATTTAGAGGGACTGACAAATGTTAGTGTTGCAGAATAGGAGGAATCTCACAAAACAAGAAGAGGATCACCTGCAAAATGCTAAGCAGAAAATGAGTGATTGCCTTGATAATGTACACGGATTTAGAAAGATTGCTGTTAATAAACTGGTTTTGATAATAAAACTAGAGCGCAAAACCTTTTAGCACAGCAAGTCAGGTATCCGTATTTCGAAAGGGCTGTTGCCAGTCTTAGGAAGCCTGTAGTAAGAAGGTAACAAGAGGTACTATACGGGTATTACACAAGTATTTTGGAAGTTCTATGAAAGTCTGTATAAAATCGAGAAATATGGAAATCTAGAAAAGACACAAATGGAAATGCTTATGGAAGAATTAAATATGTCAAGATTTGCTTAGTTCTTAGGATACAATTTATTGACTTTACTGTACTTGATGGAACCAAAGCAAGATCTTCAAGGAAAAACGAACCTACCTGTGGACAACTGCCATTAATAGGCTATACAATAGGAGAAAGAAATTGCTGTCTGAGTAGTGAGGAACAGTTTCAAAACTGGAAACACTCCCTCCTCAAATTGAACAGGCAAATAAGACTTGTAGTGAACTCTTCCAAAGCTAACTGTGAATCCAGATTAGCTTCCCTGACTAAGGATAACCACAGGGCATTCTTTAATTACATCTGTAATCTCAATGGTAAGTCCCAGATTTGAGCTAAACTCTGTTAATGGTACTACATGTATGGAACCTGTGGATATAGCAAACCTGCTGGATGACAGGTTCAGTGAAAATTTCACTCCCCTGTCCCCGCCACATATACCCCAAAGCAGCCCTAACAACTGTTCTCCACCTAATATCTCCGATGAGCAGGTCTTAAACGTCCTCTCCAATACCAAAAACACAGCCTCTGTGGGACCAGACAACATCCCAGGCTGTGTTCTGCATTAGTTAAAACAGGAATTAGTATCACCATTGGCCATGGTTTTCAGTCACAGCCTAAGCACAGGCTTTATCGCAGTAGAATGGAAAACTGCTACCATCATCCCTTTGCACAAAGTGGGTGCATCCACGGACCTTGGGAACTATAGACCTATTAGCCTGACCAGTCTTATCTGCATGGCCATGGAACGAATCATCATGGACCTTATTAACAAAGATTAGCAACAACAAGAACAAAAAGTGAGTCCCAGCTCTACTTTCAAAGTCTGGATAATTTATTCAATGCGATTCAGTACACTTACAAAAGTAACAGTTCTCTTTCTCTAGCGCCTCGGCCACAGCCTTTACAGAGTAAAATCCTACAGTTACTAAAACACCACTTTATATACAATTATAAAACAGTCAATTAGTTTAAATAAAACAATCATTCAATTAAAACATGACAAAATGAATATTTAAAGATATAGCCCTAAGTAAGGCTTATTAACGAAGACACTGGAAATCTCTGAGTACTCTGCCTCACCCAGTTTGGCTTTAAGGGGAGATCATGCCTGTTAAATGCAGTGGACTTCTTCGAGACAGTTACCACAGCCCTAGATGAGGGCAGATCTGTGTATACGGCCTACCTAGACTTAGCCAACACCTTTAACACAGTCCTCCACTTGGGCATCATTGATAAACTCTCCCAGCTGGGTATCAACCCATATATTATCAGGTAGGTTGCAAACTGACTCATTGATAGAACTCATACAGTCAAAGTAGGGGACTCCACCAACTCCAGCAGACCCATAACTAGTGGTGTTCCACAGGGATCCGTTTTGGGACCCCTACTGTTCAGAATCTACTACTCCGAAGTGTAGGTGAATACTAAAGGACTGTGGCTGACAAAGGTTGCTCATTACTGCAGACTGTACGATCATTGAAACCTCTAGAGATGTCAGCATCTTCCAAGATCTTACACAGACTAATGACTGGTGTCAGAGTCATGGTCTTAATGCAATTTTTTGCATTAAGTTTATCATCCCCTTTGGCAAGGGTGATATTCCTGCAAGCTACCACATTAATAGCAATACCCTAAGCACACTGTTGACGGATAGAGATCTGGGCACATAGGTTGACAGCAACTTTGATTTTGATCACCATGTCTTCGTAGTGGTAAGAATGGCATTTTATATTGCTCATCTCATAAGTAAGGGTATTGCCTCCAGAAAAAGAGGTTATAATCCCCCTCCCCCTTGTACTTTCCCTCATCAGGCCAATAAGAGTACAATGTTCCCTTTGGTATGTTCCTTTCCAAACACCTGCAACAATTGGAGAGACAACAAAGGTTCCTTACAAAGAAAATTCAGGGTGTTCAGGCTCTGTCTTGTGTGGATAGACTGAAATCACTCACTTTACTCTGTGTCGAACAGACTGCTCAGAGGTGACCTGTGCCTTGCATATAGAGCAATCTCTGACCTAGATTTAATGGAAATGCTGCACGTTCACAAGTCAAATGGCACACGGGTCACTCGCTTAAAGGACATTAATCTGGTATGTGACCTCAGCAGAACTTGTTGGAGAGACAGAGTTGTCTCACAGAGGTTACCCCACCTCTGGCACAAGCTTCCTGTTCATGTTAAGCAAAGCATTTGGACAATTGGATGGGTAACCGGATATTCACCCTGGGGGTTCCACCTTTGTCCATTTTGGACATTGGCAATGTATGATGATTTAGTGTCTGCCTGAACCAGATACCCTTGGGGACATGGGTTGAACTTGGCTAGGCTTGTAAGAGTCCTCGGGCCGTTAACTTAGTAACTTCCTATGATATAGCCTTCTAAGAAGTGGAAGATTCCTCATCCTCTGAAGATGAGGAAGAACTTGCCAACTCAGGTCACTTGCACCCGAAACCTGCCCTGGTTCAGACTCTGTGATGACATTGTGTCTTCTACCCTCCCATCCAAAGACCTTTCCTTTCGGGATACATTGCTTAAAAATTAAAGAAGCCTTTAACTGTGAAGGTAAGCAGTTCTTCCAAACTCAGATACAGTGCAGGAAACTACTAAGTTTACCCTCCCCTCAACCATTGTCTATTCCCCTGGTACACATAATGCTGGATGATGTGTTTGAGGGCATAGCCCATCCTCTGGATTCCTTACCACTTGCTTGTAAGTAATACCAGCATCTCTACAAAAATCCTAAAACGGATCCCTTGGTAGTCTCCACTGAAGCTTCCATAGGGATTGCCAAAGGGCCATCCCGGCACCCAGTGCCTAATGATAGGGAGAGCAGACTCCTGTCCAGGTTTGTGAAGAGCACTTGTATCTCTACTTTCTTTGCCATGAGAGCAATAAATTGTCACTTTCATATTATAAAATATTCAGAATCTCTTTAAGACAAAATGTTAAAACTTGATTCCATGTTGAACAGATGTTAATGCAAGAAGTTGTAGGACATCAGTAGAGAAGCTTTACAGGTAACCAGGAATGCTCTGAAATGTAGTTATGAGACCTTCGATGCTTCTTGCAGGGCAGCTGCCACAGGATCAGTTTTACGCAGACATGCTTGGCTGAGAACTCTGCCATTGTTAAACCAGATTAAAGAAGAGTTAATGGATGCTCCACTGGACAGAGAGTTCCTGTTCGGACCCCTATCTGAGTGAGTCTTTGAGAAGCTAGACAAAAAAAGCAAACTGATTAAAACTGTTAAAGAATTCTACATGTCTTTGTACCCAGATACAGTAGAAACTACTTCTCTAAGCCTTAGCCATTCCCACCTAGAGAAGGCAAAGGGAGGCCCACCCTTGGAAAAAGACCAAAGGAATTAAGATGACAACCAGAACAGTCACAGAGCTTGGGTGCTGTCAAAGAGCACACTAACACTGAAAACAGATGTGACTATCTGCTTTTCCATCTTGCTTCCTTACCCCACCCTACCCCCGGCAGGCCAGCTTTCCCTCTTCTTAAACCAGTTGAAGACCATTGCAAGGGATCAGTGGGTTTTGTTCTCAGCTTTCTAGAAAAGGGATACTTCGTCTAATTTAGGCAAATCCCTCACCCGCCCATTTTTGGGCATGCCAACGCCTCCAAAAGAATAAGAAAGCCACTTGCCACAGATTTAGCAATTACTTGCTGAGGCAAGAGTCCATACAGCTGGTTCACCCAGTCAAGAGGAGAAGGGTTTTTATTCAAGACTCTTCCTGGTCCCAAGAAAAGGAGGAACCTGGGGACTTGTCATAGATCTCTCAAGGCTAAATAAATTCTTTCATGTGCCAAAATTACGATGCTTACTGTGCAAAAACATTTGCCTACGATTTTTCAGGAAACCTCCATGGTTACAGTGCATCTAATGGATGCTTACCTTCATGTACGTATAGCTGTCAGCCACAGGATGTACTTTGTGTTTGTAGCCTTAGGCTCCCACTTCCATTTGGACTCTCTACCAACCCATGTGTGTTAACAAAATACTTGGCTTATTTGCAAATTAGAGAAAGATGGGGGTGCACATCTCTCCCCACCTAGATAACTGTCTCATCAAGGCAAGGTTTACTTCAGAGACCCTAGATGCCCTCTAGACTGCTTCCAAAAGGTGGGTCTCTCGTTAAACATAAAGGAGTCTCTATGATTCCTCAAACAAGGATCCTGTTTCTAGGAGCCATGGTGGATTCCGTCCAACAGAAGGCATTCCTCCATTAGATCAAGATAGCCTTCCTCAAAGAAAACTTGCTTTAGGACAACTTATCTCTGCCAGAGAGTTCTTAAGGATCCTAGACTGCATGGCTTCATGTAAACTAATGGTTCCCTAAACAAAGCTTCACGTGAAGAAAATCCAGTGGTTTCTCATTGTCTGGGATCAACACTCTCAGTCCCTAGAAGCTCTTCTTCCCTGGCTCCCATGTCTCAAGGAGCTTCTATGGTGAATATTCTCCATACAAACCAACCTGTTACATTTGCCCAGGCAGACAAGTTCATCACCACAGACAGCTCAGACCTAACTTGGGGAGGTCACCTAGGTCCAATGAGGGTGCAGGGCATTTGGTGCCCGAAACAGGCACTGTTGCATATCAATCTGAATGAAATGCTGGCAGTTTTTCTGACCATGGAAACTTTCCAACAACACTTGCGTCCAGGAAACTTGCAAATTTGAACAGACAATACCCTAGTCATGTGGCAAATAAATGATGAGTACTTTGTCTTACCCCTAGTGCAGTTTTACTAGACAGATCTTGATGCTAGCCTTGGACTTTGGGATCACTTCCTTTGGATCCTACGTACCAGACCACAGCAGTATTCTGCCAGATACCCTGAGCAGGGACTTGCTAGACCCAAGTGAATGGATGTTGAAAAGGGAAGTGTTCCTAGATCTCACTACACTGTGGGGAATCCCATCTATAAATCTTTTTGCTTCTCCCCACAGCAAACTGCTTCTGAGATACTGCTTCAGAACTGAACAGGAGGGAGCTTGGAAGATAGATGCTTTCTTCTTCACATGGAGCCAGAAATTCCTATACACCTTTCCCCCATTAACCTTGATTGAGGGTACTCAACAAGACCAGGACCAACAGACCCAGTATGATTCTGGTAGCTCCCTTCTGGCCCAGACAATACTGGTCTTCTGTATTCCTCACTCTGTGTGAGGGCAGGTTTCACATGCTCATGAAGGACACAGAACTTCTCTACCAAATCAGGGGTTTGGTTTTCCACCCCTCTCTGACATCTGTCATTCCAGCTGCCTGGAGGACTGGGGCATGACGCCCACTTTGATGCCTTATCCTAAGGAGGTGCTTCCTATGCTTAAGGAGACAAGAAAGCCAAATACTAGAAAATTGTACATGGCAAAAAGGAAAAATTATCCATATGGTGTTGCAGCCAACAGATTATTCCAGCACAAGCAGACATTCGGTCTGTATTACTTCACCTATTCCACCTGTTTGTGATGGAGTAAGGAAGACCTAGTTCAAAGGTTCTTGCTTCAGCAATCTCCGCTTGCTTGCAGAATACACCACTGCTTATCTCATCTGCACATGAAACTGTTTTCTGAGAGGAATGATACATTAAGACCTTCCAGGAGGGACCTTATCCTTGCATGGGGTTTAAATTATTTATTTGAAAAAGCTAACCCTAAACCCGATGTAATCAGCTGCTTCTTTTCCCCTCAACATACTGACCTGGAAGACCACCTTTCTTATGCCTGTCACTTCAGCTAGAAGAGTCGCTGAACTGCAGGCCCTTTGAGTATTGAGTCCTTCACTATCTTTCCACATAGACGGTATAACCCTCAGAACTAACCCTTCATTTATGCCTATGGTGGTTTCTGAATTCAGCCATAACCTTGGATATCAATCTGCCAGTTTTCTTCCCAAATCTTCAGAACAAGGCAGAAAGAATCCTTCACTCACTGGATGCCCACAAACAGATCAGGTGCTGCCCGGACAGAACAAAGACTGCGGACAGGGCAGAGCTGTTGTCGGTATCCTATTCAGACGGAAGAAGGCAGGCCTGTCTCTAAGCAAACCATCTCAGAATGGATTGCAACCTACAGCAGGTTTTGTTACAACATGGAAAGCCTCTGTCTGGCCACATTAGAGCCAACACCACAAGGCATGGGGAAAACTACATCTGCCTTCCTCTGAGTGCCCACCTGAGCAAGCCTAGAGGCAACCATCTGGAGTTCTGTTCACACCTTCACAAAATATTACAGCTTGGGTTAGGTATCCAGGCTAGGGCAGGGTTCACCCTTCAAAATATTATTTCCTAAAAACGCTACTTCATCTCCTCCATTTCCTGAGCAACTTTAGGAATCTTCCCAAGGATTAGTATTGCAACATTGACGACAAAGAACATAGTACAGTAGTGTCCCACTTACCATAATTGTAGATGTTCGAGTAGGTCAGTGTTGCAGTACATCCCCTTACCCCCCCCACCCCTCATCTAAGTAGAGACCTTGTCTCCTTCTGCTTATTCTTGTCAGTTTGGCTCGTCCTATCCTTTGTTGTTTGTTTCTTCCGTTTCGCATTTAATACCAACACCATGCAATTGGAGAGTTTGTGCTGTCCTTGGTCATCAAACTGCTTTCCCAGCTTAAAAAGACCTGAACATGGTGTCTGCAGATGCCTTTCTTATACGCCAATGTCCAATCATCAGTCATAAAATGTCTGTCTGCTTGGAATGATGCCAAGACTCTGGAAATAGAGCCATTTACAGTCTTCTGCATGGCAGGAAATCCCAGGGATGATCTACTCAAACATCTACAGTTATGGGTAAATAGGACACACCTGCACTTTCTGTTATTTTAATTATAATTGTGGGCTTCCCAGTTTCATTTCCCTTGCTTCTGATCATGAATTTAATATTCTTTTTGATTTTGGCATACATTGTTGCCTATTTTTGTCAACTTCTGGTTTGTGTTGTGCACTGTCTCCTTTTTGTAAATGTTCTTGGTGTTTCACTGTTGCAGTCATCACATTTCGGTTATCTGCCTGCAGGTAACTCTCAGCCGGCCTGAATACTAGAGTTTTCGGATTTGTGTCAGATGCTGTTGCTTCTTCCATGATGTCAGGTCGTCAGGGTTATAAAACATGCAGCCGACACCATTACATCAGTCTTTCTTGCCGTGTGGTGCCCGAAGCAGAAGCAGTTCGCAAGTGCCGGTTGGCCGTCTCCTGAAATTTTTGTTTTTGAGTTTCAGACCTGAAGTCTTCAAAAACGATAAGTACCCCATTGGGGATCCGTTTTTCTTGCTCTAATCGATGACAGAAAAAGTTAACAATTGTCTTGCCTGTGGAAAGAAAATACCTCATAGAGATTTTCATTTTTACTGCATCACCTGTTTAGGTCCAGACCACGATGTTCCTCGCTGTCGGCTTTGTGCCTTGTTCAATGCCCAAACTATTCATCGTCTGGCTATTTTTGTAGCAAAATACTTTTGTTCTCTATCTCCATACTCCAAAATGTCTTTGTTAAGCCATCCGACTACCGATCTTCCGAAAAAACTAAGGATAAAGACAGAGACAGACCGTATAGGTCCAAAACTGCCGGCAATGCTTCTGTTAAGCTAGTTGCCAGTCTGCCGGTACTCAGTGAGGCGCTTTCGCAGCCCCTGATACCAGCGACTACAGATTCGCAGGCCTCTACTGAGATCCTTTCAGAGTCCGATATGCAGCGAGATGCTTTTTTGACTATGGAACCTGCAGATGTCTCTAACTTTGGGTTCGGAGCTGCTGTGCAGGCACCAGCTTCTGAGGGTGTATTCAGGCCGACAGACTTTCATATTAAACCGACGGCATCGTTTCCAACTAGAAGTACCGAATTCCTCAGGCCTAAAACTCACACTATGCCTAGAAAGCAGACAACCAAACCGCAGACTCAGGCCCATATGCCTCAAAAACAAATGCTTGAATGGCTGAAGACCTTATTACCTTAATTAGGGGAAGCCAGCCTTCCCCCTCTGAGACCTAGAACCGATTTTCCTTCTGATTCTTCTGATCAGGAATCTGATATCTTTGCTTCTTCTAATGACTAGGATTTTCCCTTATCTACTTATGAGGATTCTGATGCAGAGGATTCCATTCCCACTGCTTTTCCTCCAGAAGAATTTTCTTTTGGTGAAACCTTGCATATCCTTAGGGAGCATTTTCAATGGGAAAGCCAGGACTATTCTGAGTCCAAAAAGAGTCTTTGGCAATTCTTACTCCTGCCTCAACACAGGCCTTTGGCTATTCCTCCTGATGTCCTTCAAGGATGCATCTGCAGTCCTTACAAATGGGTTGTCTTGTCGTCAGGCAGCCCTTCGGTCGGCCGGATTCCAAAGTCTGGGTCTGGCTTCGGCTGGTGTCGCACTTCACCCGACGTCATTGTGGCAGTTATTCGGGTATAAAGGCATCAGCCAACGCCATTTTCCTCAGTCTTTCTTGCCGCGTGGCGCCCGAAGCAGAAGCTGTTCGCAAGTGCCGGTCGGTCAGATCCAGAGATTACTACTACCGAATACTACAAGACTTCTATAAAGCTAAGTACCCGTTAGACTCTTTCTTGCCTCAGCCAATGTCAGAGAAAGTTAATAACTGTTTATCTTGTGGGAAACAAATACCTCATAAAGATTTCCACTCCTACTGCATACATTGTTTAGGCCCAGACCATGACGTAGCAGCTTGTCTAGCCTGTGCTTCTTTTAACCGACGGACGCTTAGACGTCGCTCGGACTTTGCTGAACAGATTTTCGGCTCCGATTTTGCCTACATTATGCCGTCGGATCCTCCGACTACGCAAATAACCAAAAAGCGCAAAGAAAAGGACCGACACTCGCGGTCCGCGGTTTCGGCTGAAACCGCGGTTAAGCAATCCACGAGTGTCTCGGTTTCGGCCGAAACCGAGCAAGCGGTTCTTTCTTCAGCCGATAACTTGCCTTCTACCGAGGCCTCAGCCAGGACTATTCTGAGTCCAAAAAGAGTCTTTGGCAATTCTTACTCCTGCCTCAACACAGGCCTTTGGCTATTCCTCCTGTTTTGGATATTGTAGATGATGTTTTCTTGGAATCTAGCCTTACCCCAGACACTTTACTTCCAGCTCCCAGAAAATCTGACCGGTACTACTGAGTACCTGACTCTCAAGTTCCTTTTCAAGAATCCTACTGCGGATCCAGAGACCATTTCCCAAGGACCAAAAGGCATTAAGGCTACTGCTGCCAAAAATCCTTCCCCTTCTGATAGAGATTCTAGAGCCATAGACAGATGGGGTAAGAAGGTATACACTTTTGCTACTTTGGCCATTAGGGCTTTAAATTGCCAGTTTCATATGTTAAAGTATCAGCAGCATATTATGGGACTACTTAAACAGAAACTCATGTTGACTCCTGACTCTGCTGAAACAAAGACTTGCAAGATTTAATGCATTCTGCAGAACAAGTTGGTAAACATACTTTGCAATGTGGTTTTGATGCTTTAGAAGCATCTTGCAGGGCTGCTGTCACTGGGTCTGTACTTAGAAGGCATGCTTGGCTTAATGAACAAAACTTGCCAGATCATGTTAAAGCTAAATTAATGTATGCCCCCTTAAACCTAGATCGCCTTTTTGGCAGCAAAGCAGAAGTCGTCCTCAAAAGGATGGAGGAAAAAGCTAAATCTATGCAAACTGTTAAAGATTTCCTACAAATACAGCCTCCCAGATTTAGTAGGCATTGGCCTTAAAAGAACTGGTCCTTTCCAGTCCCTTCCACGCCTTCTCAGTCCAAACCCAGGAACAGTAGACCACCAAGAATTCAGTCTCAGGATACAGACAGATCTAAGCAGTGGGGGGCTCCCACTTCCATAACAGGGAGTAGTAAGCCACCCCCCTATGGAAAAAATGGCACAATGACTTAACCATTCCAAGCCCTGCTCAACTCCTTGCTCCCTGAGGAGGAAAGCTCGCCCTGCATGCAAAAAACTGGGAACTCATTACCCAGAACAAATGGGTTTTGAGTATAGTTTCCCAAGGATACAGATTCCCCTTCCACGCACTACCAACCCCAAATGGTTGGCCACACCTCCCCCCAACTCAGTAGGCAGAGTCCCAACAGCAGGTTCTCTCTCTTCTCAGTAGCAGAGCTATCCAACCTGTCCCAGCAGAACAAAGGGGGCAAGGTTTTTATTCAAGACTTTTTCTGGTACCCAGAAAAGAAAACTCCTGGCGTCCTATCCTGGACCTCTCTATGCTCAACACCTTTCTGCTGGTTCCAAAATTCAGAATGCTAACTCTTCAACAGCTTCTTCCTATGCTAGCCAAAGGATGCCTGGCTGGCAACCCTAGACTTAAAGGAAGCTTACCTGCACATTCCAGTAAGAGAATCCTGCAGACAATACCTACGTTTCAGGACTGGGTCCATGCATTTTCAGTTCTCTGCACTTCTCTTTGGCTTATCTATTGCGCCCAAGGTGTTCACAAAGTGTTTAGCTCCAGCCATTGCATTTTGCAGGCAGAGAAATATTCAAATTTACCCATACTTGGACGATTGTCTGATTCAGACAGAAAGCCAGGACTTGCTATTACAACACCTGGCATTTGTAAAGAAGCTTCTAACCTCAATGGGGGTACACCATCAACAAAAAGAAATCTCACCTAGTACCCTGCCAACAGATTGTATTCATGGGAGCAAGCTTGAACAGAACTTCCCAGATGGCATTCCTCACTCCAGAGAAACAAGTTTATTTGACAACCTATTTCAAACTATTGGCCACAAAAACCCAGCTATCTGCAAGGAAAATACTGCAAGCTCTGGTGTTCATGGCCTCTTGCATTCTGCTAATTCCATATGCAAGACTGCATATGAGGAAACTCCAATGGTATCTAAAAGGTCTATGGTGTCAACATTCTCAGGACCTGGAAACAATGATTCCTATCATTCCTTGTCTAAGGACAGAGTTCCTTTGGTGGGCAGAGGCCTGCTACCACAACAAGGGACTCCCTTTCACTCTACCCCCTGTCACCCAAACCCTTAACAACAGATGCGTCAGACTATGCATGGGGGCCCACATGGCAGAGCAGTGCATTCAGGGCAAATGGAACTCGAGACAGATGTGCTTGCATATCAGTCAAAAAGAAATGTTAGCTGTACAGTGTGCTCTGACAGCCTTCAAAGACCGTATTCTTCCAGGACAATTATTGGTAAAGACAGACAACACCACAGTTATGTGGTACATAAACTAGCAGGGGGGAAACCCACTCCTACCCCCTCTGCAGACTAGCCATGGCTCTGTGGAACACAGCCTTGAGATACCAAGTACACCTACAAGCTCAATTCCTGCCAGGCAGACTAAATTCACTGGCAGATGGCTTATGCAGGAATCTCATGGACCCACACGAATGGAAACTAGAACCCAAAATATTCAACCTTTTGATGAACAAATGGGAGACTCCAGAGGTAGACCTGTTTGCCTCACCTCAGAACTACCAATTGAACAAATTCTGCACCAGAACTCCCCACAGTCAAGCTTGGAAAGTGGATGCCCTGTCCTTTACCTGGGAAAGCCTCTTGGTTTATGCCTTTCCCCCTCTGCCTCTCCTCTCAAAGGTTCTACTGAAGATCAAACAGGACAAGCCAAGGACAATACTGATTGCAGCAGACTGGCCACGCCAGCACTGGTGTACCCCCTCTTGCACAGTATGACACTGCTACAACCCTGGCAACTGCCTCAGACCCCTTCCCTGCTGTCCCAGCAGACGGGCCAGATTCTATACCCTCAGCTTCAAACCCTGAACCTTGCAGCCTGTCTAATTCCATGAGCTCTCCTCTAGCATCCCTCAGTAAGCAGGTGCTGGGTGTCATTCTGGAGGCAAGGAGGCCTAGTACCGGAAAATCCTATGCTGAAAAGTGGAAAAGATACTGTTCCTGGAGCCAGGCTCAGGGGATGGGCACAACGATGCCCAGCTTACCTCATATTCTAGAGTACTTAACAGAAGTGCTCCACAAGGGCCTGTCCTTGTCAATTAAGATTCATGCCTCTGCCATTTCAGCACATTATAATACTGAGCCACCCCTCTTCTCTCACACCTTGCTAAAATAATTCCTTAGAGGGGCCAAAAATGTAAGATCCCCCAGGAGAGCTCCCACTCAAGCCTGGGACCTTAATTTTGTATTGGAAAAGCTCACTCTTTCCCCCCTTTGAGCCAGCTGCAACAGCAAAGATGAAATTCCTTTCTGGGAAAACAGCCTTCCTTCTAGCCATCACTTCAACAAGAAGAGAGTCTGAATTACAGGCCCTCATGGCAGTGGAACCCTTCATTATCTTCCATGCAGACAGGGTTTCCTTCAGGACTAATCCTTCCTTTATGCCCAAGGTGGTGTCTAGTGTAGCCCTAAACCAGTCCATTCATTTGCCTACTTTTTTCCTAATCCACAAAACAAAGGGGAATGGATACTGCACTCTCTGGACATGCACAGACAACTTAGATTATATTTGGACAGGACTAAGCCTCTCAGAAAATCTGAGCAGCTGCTTATAGGCTTTGCTGTAGGGGCAGAGGGGAAGGCCATTTCAAAGCAAACCATTTCCAAATGGATAGCCCATTGCATTAGTTTCTGCTACAAGCACCATTGAAACCTACCCCAGAGGGG